>NW_026864202.1:0-26711 GCF_026571515.1 Ruditapes philippinarum
ATAATGAAACTTTAACAAAACAAAAAAAAAAACATGTGCCACACATGTATGAACATGCAACAATTCTATACATATATGTTATTACATAGGCCAAATATACTTGTAATTCAGTGTACAATAGATCTCATTATATTTATTTTTTATCTAAAAAGGGAAGACAATTTTAATGAAACGAAAAAATAGCTTTTGCACGATTATGTTGTCTGTAAGGACATTCGAATTTCTGTCACGACTTGTTTTGTCTTCATTAAAAAAAATACAATAGAGTAATTAACAATACAAATAAACTCTGTTTCTTTTAAAAAATAATATAAAATGGTATTAATAGTGTTTAAAATTCAAAT
Source organism: Ruditapes philippinarum (assembly GCF_026571515.1). NCBI lineage: Eukaryota > Metazoa > Mollusca > Bivalvia > Venerida > Veneridae > Ruditapes > Ruditapes philippinarum. The sequence continues at coordinate 345 of NW_026864202.1, forward strand.
AACTATTCAAAAGTGAAGATTATTATTAATTAGTCTCAGCCACCCGATATCCGAAAATGGAACATTCCCGGACAAGAATTTATAGTCCTTTTCAAAATTATAAATGGAGTAGCACACTATCACTATTGTCAACCCCGTTAAGCAAACAATCTGTCACGTGACCTCACAAGGTATTTTTGTTTGTATTATATGCTCACATGCTTGTAATCATGGCTTGAGCTTAATAAAGTTTATGTTGTTGTTGTTAACAAGCATGTAGTTTTATCAATTCACGTTAAATAATCATGTTACATGCCATTTATCTTACAAAAAGTACTACATGAACTAGTCAATTGTTAACGAACAATGATCAATATAATTTTGACTTTAAGCCTCGCATCAAAATCTTAATTTACGGTTATAACCAGATGCTTGGTGTTTTAATCGTTTTTCTGTCAAACAACTTTGTAACTTATAACACGTGATTTCACATTTAAGAGCGCGGTTATTCAATTCTATAATTGCGCAAGTAAATTAAACATATCGGAAACAGTGGCATTTGCTAGCGTAAATGACATTTTCTTACTATTTTCACTGTAATATATAAATTAATGCAAAGAAAACAAATCTGATTTCGAAAATACAATCAAAATAGAACAAAAAAGAACAAACAAAAAAAAAAACGTTGAATGAATGTAATTAAGTCATTATGTTATATCCTAGAACTTCAAGTTATTTTTGTTAAGATAATTGATAGCTAATTCTAGAATATCTTCCTTTGTGTATTAAAGACAATTACAATGAACATTTTAACTGAGCACATACCAGTGACGTACCAGTGTTTAGGTGGTTAATAAAATGCTGCATTAAACAATCTATAGCGACATGTTTTACACATAAAATCAGCACAAACCAAACTAATTTGGCACACACATGCAATGGTCAGAACCATACGCTATTAGACAATACTTATTTTTAAATTATATCTAACATGATACATGTGTTATTAATGATTTCATTAAAGGTATTTTTTCAATTTCATTTTTATCGACTATATATCTAATACCATGTCATTCATGGTAACCTTTAAATAGCTTTTCACAATTCGATAAACACTATGTTAAAATATGATAAAAACCTCATGGGGACCTCATTTACCATAACTGTCGATAAAAAGACTCAATCAGAACAAGTGTGCTATGTTCTCGGACATTTGTGAAAAGGTATTTACCTTCCGAAGTACACAATATGTTATTCTCTGATGTTATGGTAAATTCTCGAAAGAATTGTAGCATAGATTGTCTCTGTTATTAACACACTTGAGTATGATAAGTAAACAGAAGAAAATACTATGATGCTATTTAAAGTGTAGGTTCAACCCGTTTACCAATGTCTTCGTGCACGTGGAATTCACTTCATAGAAAACTTATCTTTTTCATACAGGTTTTCACGAAGTATTATTTTTCAATATTCGATTTAAATAAAGAAAAGAGCTTTATACCTTTTAAAGTTTAAAGTTTGATCTATTTTCCATGAACAGTAAACGGGATTATAATTAAGTCATTATCGTTTTGAACAAATAGGTAAATGTATTGTATGATGTCAAGTGACAATCATTGGAGCTCACTGATTGGGTCTGTTCATGAAAGGTACTGAACGTCCGTGTCTCTCGTTTTTTTTATCTTCATAAACGGCAAGTCCATGCCCTTCGTGCCTGTTTATGGACAACAATATTAAAAGTGTCTCTCGTTTTCTGCACAACCGTCCGTGTCCCTTGAAACAGCCTAAGCAGAAATTAGCCTTACATTTTTAGTGGTACAATAAACATATGAAACAATGCTTTAATATAGACTCTTAAAGAAACAATGTTTAAGATACATTTGTAGCATAAAGCTGTAGTTTAATTTCAAAAAGCAGTTGAAATCTTTTATAAAAGCGGCTCCATTTTACAAGGAAATGTGATGTTTTAATTCCGATCGTTTATGGCTCTTATTGGGATTATAAAATCAATCTTTTAAAGCTTTCAGTAAATAAAAAAAAATTCAATATCAGGTAAGAGTTTACCTGAAGTACCTCAAAACAAATATTTAATACAAGTAAGCGATCTTGTTGCTCGTAGAAAAAAGAATAGCGTTAGGAAAAGTACTCAAATGAGTTCTTTAGTTTGTATAATCAGAGAGTATTAATCTCACAAAGGTTGTAATTAAAAGATTTTTCCATCCTTAAACATGGGACAAGGAAATGCTTGTAGAAGTACAATCGATATTTGACAACCGTTTAATTGCATCTATTCAAACCTTCCCTTTATTAATTATACTATAATGAATAATTTTCAGACAAATTTATATCCGATTGCATTTGAGATAAATATTTATTAAGGTGAAAGCTGAGCTTAATGATTGATTTGCTGAACTATTAGCGTTATTGTGCGAACTTTTATTTGTTATTCCAATTGCATATTTGTTAAGATTTTTTAAAACGATTTTTATGAATTGTTGAGATCATTTATATTTAAAAAAAAAGAACTTAAAACGGTTCCTTATTTTTTTTATTTTTCTTTTACTTGTGCTTTTAAGACCATCGATAAATCGTTTTGTCAACTTGTTATAATTGTAATCTAACTTGAAATGAGGAAATCTAATTAGTGGTCCTACAATTGCAATTAAAAACAGAAATACTTTTAATAACTTGCTACTAATTAAAGTTAACTATTTTAAATCGATGTAATGCTAGTTAATTACCGTTAGTTATATTGAAGTAATTGATTTTAATTCAGAAATCATGAATTAATGTGCTTTTAACTTTAAAACATTTATTTTTATTTTTTATCTCACGACAGTCGTAACCTAATGTGATTGTTCAGGGCTATTTTTAAATCAGTACAGCTTGCTTATTCATTATCGCAGATTTTACTTGAAAACGAAACTTCTATATATATTATATAACAAATTATTTAGTGACTAGATTAACCACTAATGTCCATAAACAGGTTCAATCAAACCGAGTCTGAAACATTTTCAATTTTCCAGGTCATGACGTCTTTTGATATACCGTCTTTTACTTTTTATGCTCCCCTAAAAAATTTGAGGGAGCAGAAAGTTGCCGGGTTGTCGGTCCGTCCGTCAGTCTGTCCGGACGTACGTCCCGAATGATGACCATATTGAGACGACTTGTCGCAAGCAAAATTTAGGTAGCTACCTTGAAGGTCAAGTTCACAGCATGACCTTGCAGCAAAATTGTGTCCGGCCTATAACTTCGTTATTTGAAGTTAAATTTTACAATTATTTCACAGAAATGATCACAATATTGAGATGACGTGTTGCGCGCAACATCTGGGTCGCTACCTTGCCCATTGTTTGGCTCTGTGCGTACTATACTGCATTATACTAAAAAGTGTTACTCAAATAGCCAGTTTCAGTGGTCTACAAGAACAAGGAATGATAAGAGCATGGTATAATTTTATAGACAGGTAAGACACAAACAAATTTATCTTTCATGCATGTGTGCTTTTTTATAAATATGGGCGCAACATTACTTTTGTCGGTAAATGCTTCCATGTCACAAGCAGTTCTTGTATTGCAAGAAAAACTTCAAAATCTTGAAAAGCAAGTTATTGTTCTAGGACACTTCAACAAATCCCACATACATTATCAGATATCCTCACTCCTGTTATCAATGTCTCTACAACAAACACATGATCCATTCGGGATCAAGTCTATGTGTCAGAAGATATACACCCATGTTTTCACCTGTCAAAACTCAGTACTTCTCAGACCATCAAATTATTTGGATTGGAGTCAATTTACAGCCACTAGGAAGTTCTTGAACCATCCATAAAATGAACCTTCATAGATGCAAGTTTGCTTATATCTTATAGTACTACACCATTCTCAAAGTTCATCTCAATAGTTATACAACTAACCTTTTTTGTGACAAAGTACCCATTCGGGGAGCATCACCCGTCTTCGACGCCTCTTGTTTCCATATAAAAATATTCTCACATGTACAAGAATCTGACTTATTCAAGAATCTGATAACAATGTAAGATCATTATCTCGAAGATATGTCAAACATCATAATACTTGTAAATGTATGAAGTTTTGAAAGGCACATAATATTTATTTGATAAATTTACTTCGAATCCGTAAATATACGAGATGTCGTCCTCCAGGGCTCCTGCCACTGGTTTTTGTTGCTAGGTCGTTTGGGAATTGCGTTCATTGAACCCCGCCTTCCTTGTTGATCTTGTTATAATATTTTACACCGATTTAAACAGACTTTGTGGCGGCAGTCAACTAACCTGTCTTTCTTTGATAGTTAATTACCTATGTATGCACGAAAATTTACATAAAATGTAGATCTATTGTGAAAATATAGAAACAAGGAATCCTAAATTTATGTATGACCCCGAAAGCGACAAAATTGAAAATATTGCAGGCTCGGTTTGATTGAGCTTGTTAATGAACGGTACAGGGAAGTGGGAAGTAACACTTTTAAATTAACCCATTTGTTTACATTGTTTGATTTGTGATAACCAACTATGCCTGTCACACAATACTATGTCTTTAGCATCACAATAAACCCATTTTGCTATAAGCTTAGTAAGTTACTAACTTGTTTGACAGGACTATTTATAAATTTAAACATATTCATTTAGCATAGTTTGTTTTTTATACTGTTTATGCTTTCTTTTTAATGTTTATTTAAACAAAGCAATCAATTAATCAATCAATCAATCTATCAATCAACCAAAATGAGATGCAACGTTTTGTTTATGACGCAACATATATATTGATTTTATACTGTTGTATTTGTCTGTCTAAATGCATAATTATAGTAACATTATCATAAGAGGAAATGTGATATTGTTATCCGGTCGTTTATTGTTTATCACGACACTTTATTCAATCCTCAATCTTTTAAAGCGTTTAGTAAGCAGAAATCTCTACAGATACAGCACACAACATGTTTACCTTCTCAGATAAACTGATCGCAATATCTTATACATAATCAATGCTTAGGTGTAATCCGTCATTCATCGATTCACTATTTTTACCCGTATTAAACATGCGGTTTATTCTTGAAAACATAGTTTATGTATGACCCCCTAATTGGCACTATACGGAACTGTTAAATACTAGCTATGGAGATTTGTCTTAATTAAAGCTTGGCTATTAAAAGGGTTCTGTTATCAGAAATGATCTCCAAATAATCTATTATATCATCATTATGAAAATGTGTGTGTCTGTCTGAATGTCAGTCCGTCTGTTTTAATTCCGATTTGTGGACATATCTCGACAGACGCGGTCCACTTAACCTGTTTTCATTGATAATTAACCGCCGCAACTGACTGACTTCTAATCTCACAGGAATCAGCGGTGAGAAACAAAAAGACCGTAAAGAGAAATTCACGGTTGAAATTTCGCCTTACCCGAGGATCGAATCTGCGACCCTTGGTATACAAATCTTGGGCCATAAGCGGGCGAACATATCCTCTTATAATTATGTACATGAATATATGATACCAAAGAACGAAAAAACTGTTTTAGGCAAAAGGTTTCTTAAAACAAAAAAGTCTTCGACATGAAACCATACATCGAGCATCTGATACCATAAAACGACTTGATATCTTCTTTAATTTCTTTCTTGTTTTAGTTTGAGTTCCACCTGGTGCTTGGAAACATCGACAAACAAAAACGAAAGAAAATGTATGAAATATTATAACTTTGGGAATATGGAAATAAACTCTAGTACTTAATGAGAGTTACATGAGAACTGAATGGCATTGTCATCCTACCTACCTACAAAACATTATGATATGATATTATGAAAATAATCTGAAAACTGCTAAATGAAGTCTTCAACATAGTGGCTATCATGGGTCTAGCTTCAATAAATATATTTTATTTGTGTTTGTAGTAAGTTCTTATATATTTATATGAATTTAAACATTTTGACACATCGTGGAGATTTCTTTACATACACACAGTTAACCTTATTCAAATATGTATACAAAAGTATTTCAAATGAGAACTACTCACTATTGCTAAAAGCACTCAAAAGAGAATTTCGACATGACGGCACTGGAAATAATTTTTCGAGATTTTTTTTCCATTTGATGTAGATCAAGACTAATAGCTTGTGTGCAATTGTGCAGATCATTCACTCTCTCTTTTACTCCAGAATTATCATCCTAATTGTGAAAAGAGTTGCAACGCTTTCCACAAAAATAAGGTTTATAACAGAAACATACGATTTGAAACGATTTTATTTTTCTAGTCATAAACAATTTACTCCCGGACTAACATCAGAAAAAAAGAATCTCAGAACCTTAGAAAATTATCTTCAATATCCTATTACTGAAATTAATAGAACAGATCTACGGTTGGACATAAACGTATGTAACAACAAACCGAAATAAAATTAGGTCTTTCTTGGTATGACATACACGCGGGAATAGTGGCGGCAAATACTCTATAATGAGTTCATTAGTTGATACAATTAGTAAGAATTATTGTCGCAGTTGCTGTAATTCAAAGAATTTATTTCCACCGTTTGTCAAGGGACACTACTTGTAGAGGTCAAATCGATATATAATCGCAACTAGATTACAACTGTTGAAATGCGGTGAATTATCATCCACTTATGAAATATTTGCCGGTATCTGGTTACAATATTTGTTTGTGAATAGTAAGAAACAATCAATTGACTTAACGTTATTTGTTTTTCTATTTTTCTGAATAGTGTTTGTCGTCTTTGTTTTCTTTTATTTTCTGTAAACACATTAAAAAGACGAAAAATCTAAGACAATGCGACAATGTTTATTTTACAAATCCAGTCCTTGTCGATTTCAAAGTAAATAAAAGGAATAAATAAATGTTTACTTACTTTAGTATCTAGGCAAATCAAACATAAATATGTGTGGGAACAAGTCGTTGCAATCCTTTAATATAGTGTGGTTGCATCATAGGTTACAATGTTACTGTTGCTACAATTATTACTGTCTAAGGTGTAATGTTAATCAAACTCTGATGCAATATTTGGAATTCAAAGATATATAGCTATGAAATTGTTTTTACATACTTATAAATGGTAGCACTAAATGAAATATTATCACGTATATTAGTTATTTAGCCGAGATATTTAAATAAATAAACATTTCGAAGTACGCTTTCTTTCGATATACATTAAGCATATTCAAAAGATACTTTAGTAAGGTAAATCCGATGATTTTCTAATCCTTTTTCAATTCACAGTAGAAATTAAACCATTACAAACTAAACGTCAAGGTATAAAGTTATAATGACGTTGCTTACCTACCATTGAAATAATTATCTGGAAAAAAGTTACCCCTCGGAAACATTAAATGAAAATTGCAGACTCGGTTTGATTGAGTGTGTACATGAGGGATAATAAAAAAGTGCAACATCCCTCGATAATCAGCGTGTTTTCGCTCCGCGCCTTCGCCAATTTAACTTGTTAATTATCGACCTTTTGCTTGGCGGGGTCGCGGGACGAAAACACGCTACTTAGCGGGGGCGCGCGGCGAAGATTTATTTATGGAACTTTGCCCCGCGCCCTCGCTAATTAGCGTGTTTTCGCTAAGCGCCTCCGCCATTTTAACTTGTTAATTTTCGACTTTTCGCTTGGCGTGGTCGCGGGGCGAAAAACACGAATGACACTTATCAGCCACCATAGACATCAGAAGTGACCGACTACTAAAACTAAATGCTTTTTGGTCAGCCGTGAGAGGCAGGTGACCTCTAGAATTAATATCCGAGGTCAATTGACAAATTTCATCCGAGGATCGATCCAACGACCCAATATAACTTATCTGATGATTTCGATTCCCTTTTGGGCTAAGCCGGTTAACACAAAAAATATATCCACGTTAAAGATAAAGTTTATAGATAACAAAAATACTGCATCTAATATAATGCAAGTAATTACCTGAATTTTGTTTGAATATTTTTTTTTACGAGGTCATAATTTCGTAATACTGGTAAAGTTGTTGGGAAAACGTTCCCAGATGAGTTCATTAGTTTATATAATCATTGAGTATTATTGTCGCAAAGGTTGTAATTTATCTAATTTATTTCATCCATTTATTATGGTCAACGAGGTTGAATCGATATTTTACAACCGTTTAATTGCATCTATTTAAACCTTCCTTTTATTTATTATAGTATAATGAATAATTTTCAGACATAATGATATTAGATTGCATTAGAGATAAATATTTATTAAGGCAAAACCTGAGATCAATAATTGATTTTCTTAATAATTTGGCGTTATTTTTGTTCATATTATAAGCTTTCGTTTGTAAAGTTGTATTTGTTCATCTAAATTGCATCATTAATAAAAAATCTTTAAAAAAGATGACATGCACTTTGATAATGGAAAAAGCTGTCATTATTTATTTTTATAGTCTCGATTTTGTTCCTCTTTAATAACTTACTTTTTTTATTTACCTGTAAACTGACTAGTAGTTCCTATCAAATATGGTAATCGATTTTGTAATATATTTGTAATATCATATGTTTTGACTAAATTTAAATTTTAGATCGACGGGTTGTTGCATGATTCAACAATTATAAATGAATAGATAAGCAGTTTTGGATAACAGGAACACGGTAATAAACGGTTTCGATCTTGACGATGTCGGGCCGCTACAGGGAGTTTCGTACTAGAATACTACTTAGGTTTAAATGGTTGCTTTGTGCAACCATTAAATACCACAACAGTGGGACACGGTTGTTTTTCTTAAGAGTTTTTGACAAAAAGTCTGAGACATAAGAAATTTAGCATCTATTTAATTAATAATTTTACGCATTCTCTTATCGAATATGAAGAATTATGATAAAAGCTCTAGTTTATTATTTCTCCTTTTCCATCTACTATGGCTACAAGCATTTTTTGCTAAACGACACATTTTACTGATCAGCTAATCAGTTAAAGTAAGGAAAGCAATAAATCATACATTAATGATAAAAAAGTCAAAAATTAAGTGCAATTACTACCGAGATGTCAAAATGTTATGCTTTGTATTAGCATATAATTAATTAAATAATTAATTAATTAATTAATTTATTACTTTATTTATTTATTTATTTATTAATATAATTAATTAATCAATCAATAAATTATATATCAGCGTATCAGCATCTGCAGCTTAAATCATTGCTATTTTCACCCTTTTTATATGCCCGAAAGAATTTCGGGCATATTATGTTATATCCCCTGGCGTCCGTCCGTCTGTCCGCTCTCAATGAAATGACGGTGTGGGGAATATTCATGTTCATTCCGTACAGACGGTACTTGGCGGGGAAAAGGTTGCTTATGGGGTGCAAATACGTTGCTTATGGGGTTTAAGAGATCAAAGGAGATTAAAGAAAAACTCCCATAATGTCAACTCAGTAGGAACGTCCGTCCGTCTGTTAGCAATTTGGTTTCCGGAGCATAACTTAAGTTCCATTTGGCCCACACTATTCAAACTTCATAGTATGATTGTCCATATTGGCTAGAAGACCCCTATTGATTTTGGTGATATTGATTAATGGTCTAAACCTACATCAAACGGTACATTTATCTGGAAAAAATATTTTCAGTTCCATGTCAAAAAACCTCAGTGGAGTCCCTTTAAAATATTTGAATATTATTTCTGAATTTTATTTTAATTATCACTGATTTCGGCACATTTGTATGCATATCTATTTTAATTGTATTTTTACGATGTGTTTTGACACCGAGGCTCGTCTGCCTTTGTGTGATTTAATGAAAGTGTTTAAAGGCTGAATGTAACGTAAAATAAATATTCTACGGGTATAAGCTAAGCGACCTAATATTCTTACTTCATTCATACAGCAATATGTGAATCTTATTTTTTGCGCTGAAACTAGTTAATATAACACTTTAACAAAATCACATTATAAAATTAGAATTAAAAGATGTATGAGACTGTGTCCTGCAAATTAGGAAAGTATTTAAAAAGGCATTGTCGGATTAAACATTGTAAAGGTGCTCATCTAGCGCATGTTTTCAATGAGAAAATAATCAACAATTTAAAATATATACATTTCATCAAGTCCCTTTGTTGTTTATATAATGTTTGACGTAAGAAAATAGTTATTTGGTATTATTCTTTGAACTCCAACATCTATTAACGTCACCAAAATCATAACGTGTCACTCACCCTTTATTTTATTTTAAAAAAGTAATAGCAAAATATCGTACGCGTTGACCCTATATTTTTATTTCATAAATATTTTCCTTCACTATCTCACTACACGCTCGGAAAATTAAAGCAAAATTCACCGTGTTGAATTTTTTTTATTACACAATTTTTATTGCGATATCGCGCGATATTTGCATCAAATATGGACGTCAGAACGTAGAAAAAATGACGTAAAATCGCAGACTATTAAGTAAATGTTAAAAGAAAGACATCATTACAAAGACATACATTTACTGAACATAATAAAATTAAAATGAAGGAAATCGGATGAAAATTGATAAGAACAGACCGGTTTATTAATAAAAAATACGCAATTTCGCCGCCACCGATAGAGGGCGCTTTGACGTCATAGTAACGCTGTTTATTTATAAAATAATACCGCAGAAGTAAAGCTCACATATCTATATGTTTGCATACCAAAAATCATCAAGATCTTAGATGTTGTCATATTTCGGTCGGAAAGTAGCGAGCTACCTTAAGGCGGTATGTTCTTTAAATTATAATAAAATTTCACTGCTCTTACGCTTATGGATAGATGTCTGTGCTAAAAAACGTCAAATCCATTTCAATCGCGTAACATAAAATAGACAATATTAAGTGTGTGATGTTTCAAAATTCCAAATTTTACAATTTCATGACTGCTCACATCGGTTCTTGGGGTATGGACGGTAACTTGTACGTTCCGGTACCGTCTATCAAACCGAACCTGCAACATCTTTTGTCGTTTAAGGCGTTCTTTGGGAAAGAAGAATCTCAGGAAATTATCTTCAATATCCTATTAGTGAAATTAGCAGACATAAACTCATGTTACTACACACAAACATAAAATCAGTTCTTACTTGATATCACATACACGGGGGAATAGTGGCGGCAAATACTCCATAATGAGTTCATTAGTTGATACAATAAGTAAGAATTATTGTCGCAGTTGCTGTAATTCAGAGAATTTATTTCCAGTGTTTGTCAAGGGACACTACTTGTAGAGGTCAAATCGATATATAATCGTAACTTGATTACAACTTTTGAATTGTCGTGAATTATCAGCCGGTATCTGGTTACAATATTATTTATATGCAAATAATAAGAAACAATCAATTGACTTAACGTAATCTGTTACAATCGCGAGTTTGTCTATGTTCGGAAAAGTGTTTGTCGTCTTTATTGTACTTCTCTTTTTTGTGGAAAGACATTAAAATAAAAGAAGGAAAACAAAGTTAAGACAATGTGACAATGTTTATTTTACAAAGTCAGTCCTTGTCGATTTCAAAGTGAATAAAAGTAATAAATAAATGATTACTTACTTTCGTATCTAGACAAATCAAACATAAATATTTGTGGAAACAAGTCGTTGCAATCCTCTAGTAAAGTCTGGTTGCATCATATGTTAGAATGTTACAGGTGCTACAATTATTACTGTCTAAGGTGCAATGTTAATCAAACTCTGATGCAATGTTTGGAATTCAAAGATATATAGCTATGAAATTCTTTTTACATTTTTATAAATGGTAACACGAAATAAAAATATTATCACGTATATTAATTATTTAGCCGAGATATTTAGATAAATAAACATTTCGAAGTACGCTTTCTTTCGATATACATTAAGCATATTCAAAAGATACTTTACTAAGGTAAATCCGATGTAAAATGAAACCGTTACAAACTAAACGTCAAGGTATAAAGTTATAATGACGTTGCTTACCTACAATTGAAATAATTATCTGGAAAAAAGTTACCCCTCGGAAACATTAAATGAAAATTACAGACTCGGTTTGATTGAGTGTGTACATAAGGGATAATGAAAAAATTGCAACATCCCTCGATAATCAGCGTATTTTCGCTCCGCGCCCCCGCCATTTTAACTTGTTAATTATCGACTTTTGCTTGGCGGGGTCGCGGGACAAATACACGCTACTTAGCGGAGGCGCGCGGTAAAGATTTATGTATTGGAGTTCGCCCCGCGCCCTCGCTAATTAGCGTGTTTTCGCTGCGCGCCTCCGCCATTTTAACTTGTTAATTTTCGACTTTTCGCTTGGCGTGGTCGCGGGGCAAAAACACGAATTACACAGATCAGCCACCATAGACATCAGATGTGACCGACTACTAAAACTAAATGCTTTCTGGTCAGCCATGAGAGGCCGGCGACCTCAAGAATTAATATCCGAGGTCAAATTTCAGCAGAGGATCGAACCAACGTCCCAATATAACTTATCTGATGCTTTCGATTCCCTTTTGAGCTAAGCCGGTTAACACAAAAAATATATCCACTTTTAAGATAAATTTTCAATACGAAAACTTTTGTTATGCTTTTATGCCCATTGAATGCATCCTTATAGAGACAAAAATATGTGGAAACTTGGTATTTCAACTCGTTTATGACTTTGAGACAATAAAATCAATCTTTTAAAGATTTAAGGTAACAAAAATACTGCATCCAATATGTTGCAAGTAATTACCTGAATTTTTGTTTAAATATTTTTTACGAGATCATAATTTCGTAAAACTAGTAATGTTGTTGGGAAAACGCTCCCAAATGAGTTCATTAGTTTATATAATCATTAAGTATTATTGTCGCAAAGGTTGTAATTTAACGAATTTTTTTCATCCATTTATTATGAGACAGCGACATGCTCACCGAGGCCGAATCGATATTTTACAACCGTTTAATTGCATCTATTTAAACCTTCCGTTTATTTATTATAGTATAATGATTAATTTTTAGACATAATAATATTATATTGCATTAGAGATAAATATGTATTAAGTCGAAACCTGAGATCAATGATTGATTTCCTGAACAATTTGGTGTAATTTGTTCATATTATAAGCTTTCGCTTGTAAAGTTGTATTTGTTCATCTAAATTGCATCATTAATAAAAATATTTTAAAAAAGATGACATGAACATTGATAATGGAAAAAGCTGTCATTATTTATTTTTATAGTCTCGATTTTGTTCCTCTTTAATAACTGACGTGTTTTTATTTACCTGTAAACTGACTAGTAGTTCCTATCAAATATGGTAATCGATTTTGTAATATATTTGTTATATCATATGTTTTGACAAAATTTAAATTTTGGATTGACATGTTGTAGTATGATTCAACAATTATAAATGAATTAATGATAAGTATTGGATAACAGGAATCCGCTAAACGGTTCCTTGACGATGTCGGGCCGCTACAGGGAGTTTCGTACTAGAATACTACTTAGGTTTAAGCGGTTGCTTTGTGCAACCATTAAATACCACAACAGTGGGAAACAGCTTTTTCTCAAGACTTTTTGACAAATGTCAGAGACATAAAACATTAAGCATCTGTTAAATTAATAATTTTACGCATTCTCTTATCGAATATGAAGAATTATGATAAAAGCTCTAGTTTATTATTTCTCCTTTTCCATCTACTATGGCTACACGTATTATTTGCTAAACGACACATTTTACTGATCAGCTAATCAGTAATGAAAGCAATAAATCATACAATAATGATAAAAGGTCAATACCTTTCGAAATGTCAAAATGCTATGCTTTCATTGAATGCCGCCTTTCCTTGTCGATCTTGTTTATCATATATTATATTGTATTAGCATATAATTAATTAAATAATGAATGAATGAATTAATTAATTAATTAATTTATTTATTTATTTATTTATTTTTTGATATAATTAATTAATCAATTAATTATATATCAGCGTATCAGCATCTGCAGCTTAAATCATTGCTATTTTAACCCTTTTTTCATTCTTGTTTCAACCTTTATATTATCACAGCTAAATATGTTCGGCTACAAGATCATTATAAGATGGTGTAATTGGGCGAGGGCATCTTATTATACGACGAAAAAAGAGAAATTTTAAGATAATTTGTAGTAAATAACTTATAATTTTAAATACGGAATGCAATTAAATTACCTCTAGTAATATATAAAAAGTTATTTTTCTAACTGCAAATAAATAAACGTTCCAATTTTTCCTGAAAAGTGATAAAAAATCAATAAACAAGAAGAATTCAACAGAAATTGTATCATAGTTTGGGGACCTTTCTGTTGAAAACGTGTCAGAGAAATCGTTTACATGTACATGCACAGTGCGTTAACTGGAGTGCAGGTATTATAGTGCTGCAAATCAGCCCATTTTACTAGCCTATTTAGAGGGGTAACTGGTCTATGTCAGCCAACAGCAAGTTTCATATACCAAAATGTTCGTCTGGATCTGTAGTTTCTGGAATGGATATTCATTTGGCCCAACCCCGATGCGAAGCTAAGATATCCAAGATGGCGTCAAAGATGGCCGCCAAATCCCTAAATATTCTAGTATATTTACGTTGGCTTATTTCCTTTTTCAGTTTTGTAAATCAATTGAAATTTTACATAAAATTTCTTATTTTCAACTTACTCATGCTATAAATTTTGACTTTATTGACTTTTTTCTAGTTTTCATCGCCTAATTTTAACGAAGAAGAAAAAATATGTTGCAAACTGGGTGTCTTTTTCTGAATATGTGTAACTTATTAGTTTTATTCCTGTTTAAACTGAATAACATTCATGATTTCGTTTAATACAGCTTTAAAACTATATCTACACATATTTAGAATAAGTTAGAATAAGCGAACTATGCCATAAATGTGTTTTATTGATCTAAATTCATATACAAAGTGGGTGGGGTATTACGAACGGGGAGTCAACTTTAAATTAAATACTTTTTCGTTTTATTTTATAATAGTGATATTAAAAAAACAAACAATTTTATTTAATTGGTTAGTGATGAGACATCTTACCTTTCATAGAAAATGCCCTGCATGTGTGTCTAAATGTTGAAATATCTCTTTTATTTGTTTTATGCACACAATAAGGAACTAATTTACTGACCTGCAATTCGGTATTTGCGTAGACCTTGTGCTAGCCTTTTGTTAAGGATTTGTTTGCAAGTTTGTTTCTCCTTAGCCATAAACATTCATTGTTAGTCTTCAAATGTGATTTTGATTATACTTGTAGGTCACTGTTCAAAACCCATAAGCTAAGCATTTATTAGGAAATAATAATATCTATTTATTAACTTACAGAATTTCTCGGACAAGATTTATCTCCACAACCATTGAGGCAATGCACTTGAAACTAAATACATCTTTGAGATCATTATTGTAGGTTACTTCCCTCTAACATGTTTTTATTTCAAAGAGTTATACTACTTTATGAATAAGAGAATTTCTTTATTATGCAGGCTGTTGATTTTAAATATTCGAACGTGCTGTCTGACAAGCAGCTCTTGTTTTAAGGCATTGATAATCTACAATTGAACCATATTTGAAGTTTTGTCATTATTGGTGACGGATATAATATATATATTAAAATGTAAAATGTAATTTACTAGAACATTTAAAATGGGTAGGTTATTCAGTTTACAACAAGAGAATTTTCTGCTAGACTGGATCTTAATTATGAATAATTCAATATATATATAATATATATAAAATTGAGTGAATTGAAAATATATATTATGAGGGCAGTTTCTTTTTAGCTCAACTATTCGATGGTTAAGGACAACTATCCTAGTCGCCCGAGCGTCGGCGTTAAAGTTTGCATACCATCTCAAAGTCCATTGACATATGGCTTTGAAACTTGCACACATGTTTACCATCATGCCCTCCACTTGAGCACTGGAGGAGGTCTATCAAGCATTTTGACAGAATTATGCCCCTTTTTTCAACTTTGAATTTACATTACCACCTCAGATAATTTCAGAATTCCATCGACAAATCGCTTTGAGACCTTGCACACTTGTTCACCATCATAATCTCAACCTGTGTACAGAGGAGGTCACTGTATCAAGCTTTTTTTACAATATTTTGTCCCAATTTTTTTACTATCAAGCACTGAGAATAGTCGAGCATGCTGTCCTACTGACAGCTCCTGTGTATGATTTTGAGCATTTTGTTTCAAGTTTGTTGTTAACTTCATGGGAGGAATTAAGAAGAGCTTTCAATTGGACGAAAATAGCTAATCTTTTCCCTGGCGGGTACTTGATAGTAATACTATGTGCTGGGGGGGGGGGGGGGGCGTAGAGAAATTTGCACTTTCCAGTACCGTCCATGAACAGGCTCAATCAAACCGAGTCTGCAGGTTAACAGTGTAATATTAATAGGTCCTTCGGGATGGTGGTGTTTGTGTCGGTAGTTTTCAATCCGGATCACGGCAGAAACTATATTGAATTTACCAGAGCATACATGTAGTTCAGCCACCGAATCGTTCCTGGACAGGCTGTCAAGCAGTTTACCAGTACTAGTTGCCCTCACTTTTGCAAGGAACTGAAACTTCTTTACATAGCAGAACAGTAGTACAGTGCGAATAACCGTAGAAACTATTTCATGATCAATTACAACGAAAGTGACCTGCCCCGTCCGGGAATCAAACACTGGTTGCCCGATTCACAGTCCAACGCTCTACCTATTGAGCTAACTGGACGACTAGGTCCTTCGGGATCATTGATTGCAAAACTTTTATAGTTGAGGATTGGGTACTACTTAGTCGGTACTAAGAGACGTGAGATATGGTCTCTCATGAACAGACCCCATCAAACATAGTTTGAATTATCAACTTTGCCATGTTTAATTGCTCTCAAAGGATCTTCTCTTTTCCTGATTTTCACAATCATAATGCCAATGACATGTTAGTTTACTTTATATTTAATTTTGTATTGTTACTAGAGGGATTATATGTTAAGTCTCTCTACTATTTCACAACCGAAGGCTATACGTTGCATTAAATAGCACTTACCGCTACCTATATGATATCCTTAACATGAATAATCAAATTTGATCAAGTGAAATCTTAAATACATTTGTATATCCAAGTGAACGTAAAATGATTATAACAAACTCTTAATATTTTCAAATTTAAACATTTCTATCATTAACAATAACACAGTAACTAAAATCTATGATAATTGTTTTTTTTAAATACATGTAACATTGTTAACTGTTCACAAGTACTTCATGCAACATCATATTGGGTATATATATTTCTAGGTTAATTAGATTTGCCTGGGCCTGCTGTCGTGTGGATGATTCTAATGAACGCAATTTATTTATTACTGGCTATCGATATCATAAATTACGTAGATATATTTAAAATTTAATTGTACTTTAAAAACTCTTTTACGTCTAGGTATAAGCAGGCCTGATTTATGTGGAGCTGACAGCTTATCTGTGGCATGCAGGTTTCATAACTTGATCCTTTTTCAAAATTCTATTTAATTAGTTACGCTCATTGTTTTCTTGTTTAGGGCACACATTCTTGTACTTGGGGACCATACGCCGCTTTTATGGAATGACACTAACGTGTCCATGATAACCACATTATAAGCGCGTCTGCGATTGTTTCTTAATCCAAAAGAAAGTTCTACATAACCATGTTTAAAAGTTGAATTCTGCTTCATTCGGTGCTAGGGGACGTGTACTGTAGTTTGCACTTGACAGTGCCGTTCATGAACAGGCTCAATCAAACCGAGCCTGCAACATTTTCATTTTTGACGTTTTGTGAGTTCTTAATTGTTTTAATTTCGTCTTCTGTCTTGGTAAGTGATGTTCTTGTTGCTCTGCCTTCCTTTAAGGCATTGAATACTTTGGTTATGGTAATTAGGTTGTACCTTATATGTACATATTTACACGATCATGTATTTTTTTATTTATTTCGTGTAATGTAACCATACCAATTGTTAGAATTTTATTTGGCGGGGATTTATTTTATTTACACTGTGTCGTCATATAGGAACATACCGGTAGTGGTAATTGCACGTTACCATCCATACCCCCTAGCACCGGCTTAAGCAGAATTCTCAATTTTACATAAACTGGTACACTTAAAGGAAGTGAAGACACGTCCATAGATGTATTCATACGAAAGTGATCATGGTATCTTCAATGTAAAATGTTTGTGCAATTTCACGAGATACAACATATTGTCCACAAGAAATATAGAACAATGGGGAATACAAAATAAAATGGATTTATAAAACGGGATCAAATGTCAAAATATAATCTTTAAAAGCTGGTAACATATCCAAAGGGTTATTATACACTATTTATCCAAAGGGTTGTTATACACTATTTAAAAGAAATACTAGAACCACACAAATCTAAAAAGGTCAATTAGAAGGAATGTAAATAACACAAACACAATTATAATGCCAAGTTGAATGATTTTCATATAAACATTATGTTTTATCCGACTTCTATGCAAGTTTCATGAAACCGAATGATCAAAATATCAAACTTTTTAAATGAGTGTTTTGTCAATTTAAGAAACTTTAAAAAATAAATTACATTTCATTTGACATAAAAAGGTGTGTAACATATAAATAAATGAACAGAGGTTGTTTTGCATACATTGTACTTTTCAAATCCTAAGGTGAACTTACAATAAAATCATGCTTATTAAATTGGTAACACATTTTTGAACAGATTTTTAGATCTGGCAGGATACCTGTAATAGTATCACACTTTGAAAATCACTTTGTGTTTATTAACTTACGTAAATATTGTCATTCCATATAATCAGTATAATCGAGGGGTCAGAGTTTCTCTAGATTTTTATTCATTAGTGGGTGGGGTACGATTTGAACAATAATTCATTAAATAACCAGAAGCAAATTATCATATTCCTGGTTTATTATGTTAGTCAGTTACATGGTCTGCACTAAAGAAGCTATAATTTGACAGAAAACACAAAATTTGGGGAAATAATTGATAGAACAAATTAGTACCAGTTACAACCTTACATTGAAAAACTATTTTAATGTACCGCATCTCATTTTATATGTCTTACTGCATAATTACAAAGAAAGATTTCTTAAGATATGATATGAATGCATTAAAGCATTTACTCTCATAAATATATAACAATAGTGGAATAACAAAATAATTAATAGATATTTCTCTGTTTAAGCTAAGACAAGAGTATCATAGCAAAAACCCATATGTTTAGCATTATTTTGCTTATTTACGTATAAAAAAGCAAAAAGCAATCTGTTTTCTCCAATAAAATTAAATCTCTTCGTATAAAACGCTTTAAATGATATCTTCCGTGCAAAAATTTCACTTGAAATACAAAAGCGGAAACAAATATGAGCAAATATTAATATTCTAGAATATTTAGGGATTTGGCGGCCATCTTTGACGCCATCTTGGATTTTTAAGCTACGCATCGGACTTGAACCAAATGAATATTCATTCCGGAAACTAGAGACCCAGACGAACAATTTGGTATATAAAACTTGCTGTTGGCTGAGATAGACCACTTCGGTGTCATTTTACCCTATGAATTTGCAGCACTATTAGTTACCCGCAATCCAGAGCATGCCCATTGGTTGGCTCATAGTTGCTGGGGTTTAATTATTGTGACTGCAGAGGAAGGGTAAGCGAAAGAAATTTCATATTCAGCTGCTCGGCCATTGGTTACTTTTTTTCTGGGGTTTCATATTGTGACTATGATACAAAAGAGAAAGAACATCATAACATTCGGCAATCAGATTCCATTAACTTGCTTACTGTTTTACTTTGAAGTTATCAATTAATTAAATTTAATATTAATGTTTTATTACTTGTGAGTTATACATACACACAATCAAAACTCTCATTTTGACCAGTTAAAACACATCTGTTGCAAATGAAATTATTCCCAATGAAAACGACAGTAAAATTAGTTTGAGAAAAATGCAAACCACATTTACTTTGATCGTCAGCTTGAAATGTACATGTTAACCGATTTTTATGTTAATATCTATAGATCTAAAAGCCGTATCAACACATCTGCGGCAGGGGATGTTCCTTAATTAAATAATTCTCTATTAGCATTTATGAATGTTAATGTTTTAGCCAGTGTTTAGGGAGGTGTGTCATGTAGATAGCATTTACCAATTCCATGATCATATTCAATCGGATCGAGTCTGCAACATTTTAATGTGCTGTTTCTGGGCGTTTGTTGGTTATTACATTTTTTAATTTTCAAATAGCACGTGTCAAAATGCTATTCCAACGTGAAATTTACATCGGTCGACAGTACGCTTGATTGATTAAAAAAATGGTCAGATAACAAAATCAGATCCACATTGATGTGTGTAACATCATAATGATATTTTTGTAACTGTATAATAAAAAAATGGGTCAAAGACAGAAAAGGTCGGGTTGCATTTGTACACCAATTATCATGAGGCTGTGATGTTACGAAAAAAATTTACCATTGACCCATTAATGTCGAAAATTTAATGAAGTGGGTAAGCAGGAAGTGGATGAGCTACACACCTAAAATCGAGTCCCACGGTATGGAACCATGTGTTAGTGCTGTATGCCAAATATCAAGAGGCTGTGATTAGTAGTTTCTGAGAAGACTGTTAAGAAATTTCCTACCATTGACCATTAATGTCGAAAAATTTAACTAAGTCGGTGAACACGAAGAGGATGAGCTGTAGACTTGAAATCGAAGCCCACAGTATGGGACCATGTGTCAATGCTGTATGTCAAATATCAAGAGGCTGTGATAGGTAGTTGCTGAGAAAACTGTAACGAAAATTTATTTCTTACCATTGACCATTAATGTCGAAAAATTTAACTAAGTCGATGAACAGAAAGTGGATGAGCTGCAGACCTATAAATCAAATTCCATGGTATGGGACTATGTGTCAGTGATGTATGCCAAATATCAAGAGGCTGTGATAAGTAGTTGCTGCGAAAACTGTACGAAAATTTCCTACAATTGACCATTAATGTCGAAAAATTTAACTAATTAAACTAAGTGGATAAACAGGAAGTGGATGAGCGACAGACCTTAAATCAAATCCCACGGTATGGGACCATGTGTCTATGATGTATGCCAAATATCAAGAGGTTGTGATAAGTAGTTGCTGAGACAACTGTTACGAAAATTTCCTACCATTGACCATTAATGTCGAAAAATTTAACTAATTCAACTACGTGGATAAACAGGAAGTGGATAAGCGACAGACCTGAAATCAAATCCCACGGTATGGGACCA
This sequence comes from Ruditapes philippinarum, assembly GCF_026571515.1. Classification (NCBI taxonomy): domain Eukaryota; kingdom Metazoa; phylum Mollusca; class Bivalvia; order Venerida; family Veneridae; genus Ruditapes; species Ruditapes philippinarum. The sequence goes on from NW_026864202.1 coordinate 21,585, forward strand.
TGTGTCAATGCTGTATGCCAAATATCAAGAGGCTGTAATAAGTAGTTGCGGAGAAAACTGTTACGAAAATTTCCTACCATTGACCATAAATGTAGAAAAATTTAACTAATTTAACTAATTGGATGAACAGGAAGTGGATGAGCGACAGACCTGAAATCAAATCCCACGGTATGAGACCATGTGTCAATGTTGTATGCCAAATATCAAGAGGCTGTGATAAGTAGTTGCTGAGAAAACTGTTACGAAAATATTTCCCCGCCCGCCTGCCCGCCCGCTGCCCGACATTCACCATATTATAACCTGGATTTGCACCAGTGCAACCCGGCCAATAACATACTTTATATCGGATAACATTACCTCGACTCCGTTTGTTTGTCTTGTTTTACGCCAAACTTAACACATGATTAACCTTGGTGGTGAATAAACGAGCATTTGCATAAAAGAAAGATCGTGTATATCACTTTTAATAAGCACATTTGTTTTTTTGTTATTAAATTTGTGATAATGAAACTATTTCTGTCATAAAATATTATTTCTTAAAGATATAGATATATCAATCAATTATTCAATAAAACTGTAAAATATTTATTTAATGTACCTTTTGTATTCTTTTAATACTGTTGCATTTGTCAAACTAAAATGTACCTTAATAATAAACTTGATTACTACAGGAAATATGACATTACCATCCGGTTTATTGTTTTTCATGACGCTTTAATCAATCTTGAATCGTTTAAAGCGTTCAGTAAACAAAAGTCCGTACAAATACAGCACTCAACATGTTGCAAGTGTTTTCCTTCTCAAATAAACTGATAGCAATCTCTTTAACATAATCAATGCTACGATGTAATTTGTCATTCTTCAGTTAAATTGTTGTTCTTAAATATATTTGATGCTTGAAAAATTATAGTTTATTCTTGAAATAAAGTTGATTCTGAAATAAAGTTTTATATTGAAATATTAATAATTCTTTAAATATTGTTGATTCTTGAAATGTAGTTTCAGTCTTGTAAAATAGATGATGCTTGAAAAAGATTAATTGTGAAATAATCTACAAGGTATATATGCCGGCCTTCCTTCATAACTAACCAGTAATAACGAATTTATCTACAAGTGACTGTTTAAATCGCACATGATTCAACGGTGACAGAACAATAACTGTTAGAGACAGTGTCCGAGATGAATTGTCAAGGAGAAATTTTGCCGCACCCGAGGATCGAACCGGCGAATTCAAATACGAATTAGTTCCCTTCCATTTGAAATAAGCGAATGGTCGGATTCAAATGTCTGAAAGCACTAAAATATATGAAAAAATCACAGTGTGCATCTTTTTTTTCTAGCTTTGTCAGAGAAGTATTTGCTATACTATTGTTGCTATTTTTTATATATCCATCTATAGAAATATTGTCTTACTCATCATGTACATTTCGTATATATATTTATATAATTGTTGTTAAATGAAGCGTTAATCAGATTGTGTATCATTAGCTTAGCGTTAATACAGATTTTTAATCATTCTGTTATGTTATTGTTAATTTTTATATAATAATCTAGAAGAATAATGTTTGTCGCATCATGTGCATTCCTTACATTCATATACATGAAAATGTATCCTCATTCCTATCCCTTAAAAGTATAGATTGAAAATTTACAATTGTTTAATGCTATTCCGATGGATTGCATTGCTCAAACTACTTGCGTCAAGGTGTATTCCTACAAGCACACAGTCAACAAGAATGACACAATTCACCAGGATAGCAAACTTATGTAATAAAATGTGACAATCTGATAACATTGATACTGTTAAACTATGATGTATAACTTAGCCTACAAGACGGTAAATTCTTGAAGATTGTTAATGTTAGTGAAATCAAAATGGTAGATGGTTTTATCCGATGGTTGTCTTTTTTTCGAATATAACGTTATATATACGTACATGTGACATCAGTTTCTCTAATCATCACATATTTTTCACACGTTTCCTTTTTCAAGAAAGTTTAAACAAATGATATGGAAAGTATTTAATATATTAGCTTAATTTTACCTTCATCCTCTATTTCTTTATGTGTAAAGAATTCCATGAGGGACACAAGAACAATATCACAGTTGGTCTATAGAAACATATCATACTTCCTTAACATATTGGGTATTCATATGGCTTCAATGATAAGATTGTTTTCATAATAAATTCTTATTCCTAATAACGACATTTTGACAACACATAATGTGATGCAAAAAATAATCCAGTATTTAATTGTGTGCCAACAATACAGCCAGTATCATGTAACAGTGAAGTTGTTTGTTCTTTTATTTCATCTTTAAAAACATTTCTTGTCGTAAAGGTGGCTGTGATGAAAAAAAACTTTGATGTCAGCTACCATTTCAACCGTGTACAATATGCTAGACCTTGCAATATAACACTTTGATAATAATTAATGAGTATTTCTATGTAAAAATAAAAAAAAGAAAAGCGTAATTGGGTTTTGATTAAGTTAACTTTGTTAAGTTATTTTCAGGACAATATTAACCATAGCTAACGGATTAAAGTGGATTCTGCAAGGAAAATGTCGATCAGCTTTTGGCATCGATTATAGACTGATTCTAAATCTATCATTGCATGTATAGTTGTTTTATTGAAAAAGAATTCAGTGAACTTAATAACATTATCTTCAATATTCTATTTTTGACATAATAGGCAAGCTTTATGGGGGTTGCGTTCATTGAACGCCGCCTTTCCTTGTTGATCTTGTTTTTCATATTTTATGTTTAGATATAAACACATGTAACTACAAACCGAAATAAAATCTGCTCTTTTTCGTTATCACTTGCATACGGGAATAATGACAGCAAATATTCTATAATGAGTTCATTAGTTGATACAATTAGTAAGAATTATTGTCGCAATCCCTATAATTCAAAGAATTTATTTTCAGCTTTTGTCAAGGGACATAGGTTGTCGATGTCGAATCGATAAATAATCCCAATTTGATTGCAACTATTCAAATTTCCCGAATTATCGTCCACTTATGAACTATTTGCTGGCATTTTTATATCTGGTTACTATATCATTACCATATTTTTATATGCCGACAATAATAAAAAATCAATTGACTTGACATTTGAATTTGTTACAATCATTAGTTTATTTTCCGAACAGTAGAGTCGAGTACGGCAGTCTTATTTCGTACGCTTGCTTTGATTGGCCATATTCGATCAAATTATATTGTTTACTCGGAGTTTCGGCGACATATATATTAGCATAAGGGTCGCTGAAGTAAACAAGAATTTAGTTATCGTGATGTCTATGCCTCTGTCACCATTTGATTGGTTGACGCATTGGTTAACGCGACGATTTGACCGCTTTTAAGTCTCCAGGACTAGTTTTTCACTGTTGTAGTTGAACGAGTTATTCCGCTTTATTTCAAAATCAAAAATTGCAAAGAATTTGCAAAATTTAATGCATCATTATGATTTCTTTAATAAAATAATCTGGCATGACGGAAATGTTAGGAAATTTGCCGTAAAATGCCAAATATATAGCGTACGAAATTAACATTATGATTTTTAGCTGAATACCAGAGCGTACACTATTCCGTACATGTACTACGGAGTTTGTAGTCACAAACCACGGCATGCAAGATTGTATTTTCTTTCTTCTTTACATTATATCTATGTTCTTACACTTTCCTAATAAAATTTTGTTTGGTTTTTTTATTGAGTTTGTAGTCACAAACCACGGCATGCAAGATTGTATTTTCATTCTTCTTTACATTATATCTATGTTCTTATACTTTCCTAATAAAATTTTGTTGTTTTTTTATTGAGTTTGTAGTCACAAACCACGGCATGCAAAATTGTATTTCATTCTTCTTTACAATATATCTATGTTCTTACACTTTCCTAATATATTTTTTTTATTTCAGACAGATAATCCCCTCGAACACCGATAACAGAGACCCTGATACAAAGAAACAGCGTGGATGGAGGATGCATTCTGAAAGTTTGGTTTGAGGGACTTCGAGCTCAGCTTATTGTTTTAGATTGTTATTCATGAAACTTAAGGCTCTTAAATATTTTTCCTCTTAAATTTCCTATATAAATATTTCAGTGCCCTTTTGACAAAATGGTGTTTGGTCCGCTTTCGAAGGCATACAAGTCACAAGATAAATTGTTTGGTTTCTGCACGTTTAAAAACATACTTGCTTTTGATAATTTTGGGAAAAGGATGATCAACATCAACGTTTATTAGCAAAACATGAATATATCCTTTTAATTATAATTTTAATTACATGTCGTTATGATACCAAAACTTTAATTAAAGTTTAACTTTGAAGATTTTCCTAGGGGGATTCTTTGCAATACGTATCTTGACAAATTATTATTTTCATGAAAATTTAATCAAATCACAAATTACTTCAGTTAATTGTTTCAATATGCAATTGACATTAATTAATCAAAGTTCACTATAATAAAATATATAATATGTTTTCAGTATAATATTAGGGCGACAGAAAACTAACATGATCGATTAATGCTCAGTGTGCGTATTTCTGAAGTCCATATTATAAAGGTTAAAAACAATATTCCAATTTTGAAAGTCACGTATGTGTATTTCCCTACACAACATGTTCTTATAAGAACACATTCCCATTTTTGGTATCTATCTTTGCTTTGCTAGATATAAGTATTCTGACTTTTCAGCAGTCATATATTACATAGATAGGAGCACTGTTGTTTAAAAACTTTTCTTAAATCTATTCTAGGATAATCAACTTGAAGATGTTAAAAAGGGACTATATCAGTACTAAAAGTATTCACTCGATAGAGCTTGAATCTGATTTATTGGAATAATCTTTAATGGCATTACTTTTACATTTCTAGACATGGACACGTCCTGATATTTATATAATATAGAATACTGAAATCTGTGAACCAGGGAAATCTTATTACTTTCATCTTCCTTATACACTTCACGCTTAACAGATTAAACACCGCAAGCAATTTATGGCAGTGAAATGCTCAATTCAGAAATTGACACCATCTAATAAAATTAACATGTCTTGATCATTTGGAATTGAATATTGGTAAAAGAACCAAGACCTTGTTTTTACTCTGTTAAGAAACGTT
>NW_026864203.1:0-20000 GCF_026571515.1 Ruditapes philippinarum
TTCCATCTTCAAACGTATAAAAACCTGAACTGCCTCTTTGCCAGATTTAATGGATGCCAACTTTTCTGCAGGCTTTTCTTCCCTGAGGGATTCACAAGGGAAATGTTTTTTCCTGGCAAATGATAGTTCTCTCTAACGGCAACCTGTCTTCTTAAAAGCTGCCTGTGTGTTGACAGGGGTCATTGCTTTAAGATAAGCTCTGCAAGCGAGTTCTGTCATGTCATACCGAGTAATAGACTGGCCCATATATTTTTGCATAAATGCTGCACATGCTTGGTAATAATAGGTCTTGAAGGGCCCAAAAACAGCTACGTCCACCGGTTGCAGGACATGTGAAGTGTGGGCTGGAAACACAAACAAAATCAAGTGCTTGTCTTTTGCCCATTTGATTAATGACTGTGAGACATGTGATGCATGACCATCAAATATGAGAAGGATTGGATCCTCTTCAGCGCCACCTCCACCAACAAAAGGAAGGAAATGATCCTGTAAATAAGATTTAAATATATCAGGTCTATAGTCAGGTTGGATACCAGTTTCATCAACGTTATAGATAAGGTGGGGTTTGGACTGAAGATTGTATTTGTCAACCACATCCACCCATTTTGTAAAATAGTTTTCAACTGCTTCAGGAGTTGCTGACTTGGCTCTCGGGGTGTCCAATTTTCTAGGAGCAAGAGAAGCTAGTCTATGCTTCCACCGAGCCAAAAATGAATAGAGCCAGTTGTTGCTCAACGGCTTATTGTTTGGTCTTAGTCCAAGTGTTTTCATTAATTCACCAGCAAGGTGCTGAAACTGACGGTTAGAGAAAACATATCCAAGCTGGGCCATCACTTCAGCATGCTCAACAAGAGTCTCTTCTTCTTCATTTGACAAGGTAGTTTTGGGACCTGTTCAGCAAGAATGAGCATCTATTGTTCCCTTGGTCCGGTCTCTTAAGGTTTGAGCAGGGACACCGTAAGATCTTGCTGCTTTTTCTACCTTCCACCACTTTTCTTTAACAGCTTAGTAGGCCATAATCAAACTTTTAGGGTCATATTGACGCCTCTTTGGTATCAAATGAGTTGGTTTGTTCTAAAAAATAAAGTTTGAAAAAAATAATTTAGTGTTGTTATTTACTAAGCCCCTATATTTATATAATAAAGTGATAATTACAAAACAATGTTTCATAATTGGCTTTTAATTGGATTTCATATAGTTCTTATACTTTCTTAACGTGGAACATATATTTTGAGCTGTATTGTACATATAGTAGTGTGAGACCGCCAATTGAAGCGCCTAGCGTCATGTCTGCAATATGAAAAAAACCTAAAAAATTGTTGTTTTTTGGGAAAAAACTGGTAAATTAAATGTTTTTCTCTTGATTGCATGATAATATCTAAAGTTATTTTGGGTTTTACCTGCTTTTGTCGCATTTTTTGACGTTTTGTTTTGCCGGTGATGAAAAGGTTCTGCCCTATGCACAAGTTTTCGGATATCGACGGAAGTCGCGAGCGTCGATTCCATCCGTTTTAATAATTCCACGATAATACGAGAAACAGGGATACATACTGACGCAAAACTGGCTACGTTAATCGTTGTGATACTGAATTGATTTGTTCTTTACTATTTTTATAATATGATATTTAAACAACCATTTATTCTGACGCTTCACTGACCAACCCTTTATGCTGCGTTGTTGGAGATAACCGTAACTGTGTTACAGCGGTTAACAATAATTGTGTATAACTGTGGTGCATACTTTAATCGCAACTGTCGTCACTGTGTCGCAATGATTCACAGTGACTGTGTCAATAATAGTAACAGTACATGTTTATCATGTTTGTTTTTACCTTAATTGAGCATCAAATAAGACATTTTTCGGATGCATGTGTATGAGACACACATAAACTGTGTCGACTTTGTGAAGTCATTTGAGCGATAAGATGAGGCATTGCTAAATCATTGAATGGATTAATATTTCCTGGGAATTAAGCGTGGTACTATTATGTTCACACTTTGTTTTTTCCTTTTCATATACTTTGATTTAAAAACGATCAAGGGATCAATGGTCGTTGTTAAAGCTGCATGCCTCAAGAGAAGCTTGAATATTGATAATTAAATATGACTGATATTTTTTTTAAGATTTAAAAAAGGTAAAAATATTTCAGATTCAATTAATAGTTTACATGTTATATCAATTAATGACCTCTTTTTGTTAATTTACGTGTGTTGTAAGTGTCGTTCTAAGTGCAACGTTAAAAATACATTATTGATCAATTCACAATACATTGTGTATTTTACTTTTAAAATACATTTTCAAAATTTTATCAAAAATTTGCATGAATCTGGAGGCTTTCTGTTTTAAGTGTCTCTTTACATAGAACATTACTCGATCATATAAAGCATTTGTTATAATACAGGTGCGTATGCCAAACTAAACGTGCGTGAATTTGGTCATTTGTGCCACATATCAGAGATTATTTGTAGATATGTATAGAGAGATATAAACATACTCGTATCAAGATTTTGTTTATATGTAAGCAATACAAATTTGTGCACATACCCCCGAGTTCGCCTCATTTTTTTCACAAGTTTTAGTCCCTGTTGTTTAAGCTTCTTTCGTTGATATCGAGAGAAGAACTTTCATAAAATCTGGCCACTTTTTAGACAAGTAATATAAGTAAGTGCTAGCTTAAGGTCTTCAGCGTACCCGTTTATATACTATGACATGACGTGAACGCTGAAGATAACCCCATAGGGAAAGTCCACCAATAATCGTGCCAGGAATCTGACACGCTCGTATTTATTCATCGAACATGCCATGAAGTAAAGTGAAGCATACCTTGATAAAACTATATATAATCTGTTGATAAGCCAAGGATGGACAAATAAAAATCTTATTACGAACATAAACTACCTAATAGTTTCCGACAAGTAAAATTTTCGGCACTTGGCCGCCATATTGCCAAAATGTTTGATCACGTGATTACGAGATTGACCTTTACGAACCCATGTGCCTGCAATATTTTTATAAATTACTTTTTTTAAAGATATTGAAAAAGGTGATAAACTGAGTTTTGTATTCAATATAATTTTATTTAAGTACTAAAAAATTAAAGAAAATAAATAAAAACATAATCTTGAATTATAAATATTGAAATCATGTCAACAAAGATGTTCTAAATATAGTCCACGACTCTATTCAAATCTGTTACCGCGAATGACGTCATACGAGATCTCGCGTGGCACCTGAATGTCATGGCCAACTGTAGTCGGCGTAAATTGATATTTTACAGTTACATGTAAATAGGCAATTTTAATGACGGTATTAATATTTTGATACTTTAATTGGTAAAGAATGATATTAAAATGATTGTTTTATCGTAAAATGCACAAGAATTGATTGGGTCAAGTGTATTTACAAGTGAAAACAAGAATAAATCAACTTATGTTATTCTGGTTAGGTTTCGTAACGGGTCTAATCCAAAACTTTAATGCCGCATCAGATGAAAAACAAAAATGTTAAAAAGCGGCTTATAAAGTTTTGGAAGCCAGAACTAAGTAAGTGCGAGCCGCGTTATCTTATATTGCACAAGGAACAAGAACAATGGATTCGCGATTATTTCTATATATATATGGAGTCTCCTGTTTAAGTACTGCGCTTGAAGGTATCCACGCTGGTCTTCGATGCTTTTGAGGAAACGTACTTTGCCGCAAGACATAGCGATGTTGAGGACATAGTACAGAACGAATCCTTCCGCTGCCATAATGCTTGTTTCCGTTTCTCAGTATTTTGATGCTATGTTTCCGTCATGTTACGACGGCGTTGTGCATCTGCAAGAGATTTAAAGTTTAAATTTTGATTACATACTCGATTTCATTTATTATTGAAAACTTAACATTTGTGCGGATAACACAGATGATTTACTGCACGAATTGACTCTGTTTCAAATTCAAGTTTTGCATAAAAATGCGAAGAGTTTCTGATTGTTCACGTAAATTTGAACCATGGTCGCCCGATTCATAGTCAAACGCTCTACCTATTGAGCTAACCGGTCGTTTATATACAGTTTTAATTATTGAAATAGCATTATTACATACATGTAGTTTTCGAAAAAAAAATACATAAAACTATTGGATCAAAAGATACATACATTTTCATAAGAAAACATCGCTATTAATCAGTATAACTTTTTAAAGCTTGAAAAATAAAATGATCATTATCTAGACTATCTATTATCTATTTCAGTTATGGTATTATGTTAAAAAATTAATTAAGTTATAGAAAAAAATCAACAACCGTATGAATACATTACGAATAATGTAGTATTTAATTGTAAATATAATTATATAAAACATGCGTAAATAAAGGGAGGTAATTAAATAGTTATATCATTGACAGAAATAATGTATTTGTAAATTAATACACATTGCTAGATACAGTGTATGACCACTAAATAAGACAGCCTTTTTATGCCTATATGTACTGAAAAAGATCTTGATGAGTTTGTGAAAAGATGAAAGTATATATACTGGAAACATATTATGGATTTTATAAAGTACTTTTGCATTTCAACCGTTCGGACAGAATGTTTCTAAATGTCCCTTTAAAGTATATATACTGGAAACATATCATAGATTTTATAAAGCACTTTTGCATTTAAACCGTACGGACAGAATGTTTCTAAATGTCTTTATCAAGTATATATACTGGAAACATATAATAGATTTTTTAAAGCACTTTTGCATTTAAACCGTACGGACAGAATGTTTCTAAATGTCATTTTCAAGTATATATACTGGAAACATATTATAGATTTTATAAAGCACTTTTGCATTTAAACCGGACGGACATAATGTTTCTAAATGTCCTTATCAAGTATATGTACTGGAAACATATCATAGATTTTATAAAGCACTTTTGCATTTAAACCGTACAGACAGAATGTTTCTAAATGTCCTTATCAAGTATGTATACTGGAAACATATTATAGATTTTATAAAGCACTTTTGCATTTAAACCGTTCAGACGGAATGATATAAAATGTCCTTTTCAAAATTATCCGAATGACGAATGCTTCATATAACAAATTTATGGCTGTTCATTTGTTTTGATACATTTCGATGCTTTTTATGGATTTATAAATACACCATATTGAATTTCTTCTTTTTTTTAACAAGTTTATTTAGAAACACATGTAACGTATACTTGATTCTTCTTATTCTACAGGTTCTATTATACAATGGGCTCTATAGTATAATACATTCTTATATAACACAGGTTCTACCATTACACGGGTTCTGTGATATAACCGGTTATATGACACCTCTGGTTTAATGATACCATAGGTTCTATGAAACAACATGTAATTTGGTGTATTCTTATAAAATCTGCAAGGTTTGTAATGACACTATGTAATCATAGTGTAATTACCTGCAGTTTGAAGAGTTTAAAACGGGGAATCCGAATCACAATGAAGCCGAAACATGTACGATGGAAATCAGATCTTCATGTAAAAATTATATAGTCAGATTGGTATCAACCTTTAAGGTTGCAGTATTTCTTTTAATCAGTTTTTGCACGGATTTTACGTGCGTGAAAAAGTATTGATAATCATTGGAAGTTTCTGCATTGTGAAAAAAACATATACATTATGTTTTCATAAATGGCTGACTCAGAAGATAGAATACGAGATAGTTCGTCCTTCTTTGAACCTTGGGTTTCCCTTGGCAACTCTGACAACAACAACAACCTAAAATCCTGCAGTACATGCAGTTCAAGCAAGATAAACAGTCAAAGGCCTCAGTTTGTAAAGATTTAAATTCATATTTAAATATGATTTATAATAAAGACAAGTTAAATATTTATACGCCGGCAGTAGAATTATTGTTAAAGTCAGAAACTGAAGTTGCCGAACTTGTAAAATATGTATACCATATAAAAGTAAGGTAGGGCCATAATTTATACAGGAAAAAAGGAATTCTACCTTCATTTGATCTTGCATAGTTAAGTGTTGTGGCGATCATATACATGAACATTTTATGTACAAGAAATCACAAAGATTTCACTGTGTGCATATTATAAACAAAAGTTCATAGAGCACGAAATATCCCCCTGCATACATTCTGTTAGTGACCTTTGACCTACTGATCTTAAAATCAATAGGGGTCGCTGTTGTCCGAGTTGCCAAGGGAAACCAAAGATTAACAGAAGAACGAACTAAAAAAACAAAAGTGTTTTCGCTCTTTTTTTGCCTCTAAAATCCGAAAAAAGCGAAAAACTCGAAGAGACGACAAAGTTTACTCTGTCGTCCATCCTTGTTTTTTTTTCGTATTTTTGGAGGCAAAGAAGCGAAAACACGATATGGAGTAAATCAGCCACCATAACTATCAGTATCCAAAGCAGACGATAGGTCAGTGATGAGTGTTCTCTTGCATGTTTATTCCATACAATTACTTCTTTTAACTGGCAGAGTAATCGCTAGAATTACAGGGAAGATTGTCTCAATGGTGCCAGCGATGGTGAATGGTTGCAAACTGATGACAGAGATATAGAAACCAGGTCATCTAGGGATTTGGTTATAAATATTTGTTTTACATTTTTCTCTGGTTGTTCTCAAGAGCTTTCTTTCTGGAAAAATCAGTTCAAGGAAACACCTATGAAGTATCTCTTCACTTACAATGGGTAAGATTCTGCTACATTTTTAGACGCAAGTATTGCGACATGTTTTTCTTTTTTGTTCTAGGTACTTTCATAATTCAGCCATTTTGACTTTTCTATTAAAGTTCTTTATTGTGCTGCGAGCTTCTTTGTTTTGATTCTGATATATAAGTACTTTTATTTATCGACAACTTTTGAATATAAAACCTATCTCTAAGTACTTTCATAATTGTTTGCATCATAGTACTTTCATAATTTCTTACATCTTAGTACTTTCATAATTTCTAACATCTTAGTACTTTCATAATTTCTTACATCTAAGTACTTTCGTTATTTCTTACATCTAAGTACTTTCATAATTCCTTACATCTAAGTACTTTCATAATGACTTACATCTTTATCTTTTTATAATTTTTTACATCTAAGTTCTTTTATAAATCAACCAGTTTTTTTACGAAACCTATCTCTAAATACTTTCATAATTCAGCTAGTCTGTCTGGATGTTTCTGTCAAAGTAATTTACTGTGCTGAAAGCTTGTTCGTTTGGTTCTGATATAAATGCACATGTACTTTTATAATGAGGCCAGTCTGATTGTTAGATTCATATTTTTATCTAGATACTTTTATGAAGTGGCCGGTTTTTGTTATGTAATTTATTTCGAGCTACTTTTATATAACGGTCGACTATATTTTTCTAAACAATAATCATGAGGTATGCGCACGTGCAAGTTGTTCTAATTCATACATTGTACTTTCATAATAAATCCACCTTTACAGTATTAGTTCACCGTTTTGCATCTGCACTTTGCGACAACTCTTACATCTTGAGACAGAGTTCAAATACAAGTTCTACTTTCATTATGACGCAGACCTGATTATTTGATACATATAGCTAGGTACTTCTATCAAGCGGTATTTTATTGTAGTTTATGGAATTTATTTTACAGATATTTTAGGTTACGGTTCAGTGGTTTCATTTTCATCTTCTTTCTAAAAAATCTTAATTATGAATTCTGATGTGTACATGTTTGTAATGCTCCATAAATTGTACCTTCATATTAAATCAACCTTAACAGTATTGGCATTTTGCGTCTGCATTGCGAACCACCCTTACATTTTGAGAGCTCAAATACAAGTTCAATAGTATGTTATATCTACTTTCTGGACTAACTACTAGTTAGAAAAAATATTAACTTGGCTAGAAGTATGAGTACAAGAGAACAGAAAATAACATGAATTTGAACAAGAAGGTAAATCGAAAATATTGTAAACCACATTATAATTATTTCCCAAGATGGAGCTTAACACTGGATGGCTAGGTAAAGATGAAGATTTTTATAACCGAAGGTGACCTTACAATGACACAGAAACAAATCACAACTAAAAAATTACATTTAGTTTCACACTTTTATTTTCTTAAATATTATATAAATAGTTAACTTAATACAAGAATTATAATATGTTGTAAACATTATTATAAATTGCTAAACTCAGTTCTGACAGTATGTTCACGTATAGCAATAATACGAACATTTGCAAAGTTATTTCCCTTCACTAAATAATGCCTACATATTGCAGTTACATCAAAATACATTGTACTAGTATTTTCAAATACTTGAAAAAAGATCTAATCTTTTCTAATCTAGTCAAATCTATTTATAGTATGTTAAATAGTCACTAAAATATATGAAAGTAAGGTATAAACATAAGAATTGACATTTACTATCATTTTAGCAACATTTGCAAAACTACCCAGAAAACTGTTTTATAATAAAACCAATAAATATCATGGACATTTTTTTTCAAAAAGTTTTTATCATTAGAAATAAGACATGCCCTGTCCTAATGTCCTATTAACCATTTTGTCAAAATGATATAATGAAGTTTTATGTTAATACATGATATCGACAAAAGCTAATATTCTAGACAAAAAAAAGTATACACTTTTTACAAATGGCGATGAAAACATATTAAAACAATATATAGTTATGGTAATTTTAATATTGCATAAACGTTAATAAAATATATCTTCCCTAAAAGTTTCTTGTAGATACCTTCAACTGTGTATATGTTGTGTCCCAGCAAAAAAAGTAAAATATGAAAATTAATACAATGCATAACAATTGGCAATAACTTTTAAATTTATGAAAAAATGTGCATTGCAACTTAACTAATGGATGCGGAAAAAAAATAACATTACAAATTAGAATCTACAAGGTCTATCATCACAAAAGCATGTACGAGTATAAGAAAGTATGGTTTTATACACTTTATTTCCTAATCATTTTATTCACTAAGTGCAAAAATCAGTTACTCTAACATTATGCAATTGCGAGTTATGTATCTTCAACACAGCACTATTTCTCAAGAAGATATGTTCATTTATTAATTTTTATGATGTTAAATCCGATGCTTTGGAATGGAAAAAAAACTAAATAAAAACGTACAATAAACAATCAATCTAAAAGTCTAAAGGGTTATGGTTCCTGGGCACTTGACATTACCTTTATCAGATTCAGGATAATCGAAAATTAGACAACGGCTATCTTAAAAGATGTTCCCTTTAAGTCTATAAAAATGGAAAAAAAAAATACCGACTGCAATGCATGAACAAAATCCGACAAACACAATGTAACTTTTCAAAATGACCATTTTATCATCTGAGACATAGATATATGATGAATAGAACCATTTTATCAAAATTATGGAATATCTAAATGAAAAGAGTATCCTAGGAATGATCAAGTAGTGACACCGTTTGAAATCATTTTAAGCCACGGACGGCTAAAAGGTCACCATGAGTACCCGTAAACTTAGGTGATCTAAAACACAGGAGATAAAAGTTGTCATTTATAAATGTAATCAACATGTTTCAATTAAATTTAAACAAAATACATTATGATATACATGTCTAAATCTCTGATAAAATTTCTTATTTTCTTATTTTAAAAACAAAAGACATTATGATTCAGATGTCTTAATCTCTAACAAATGTATTTTTTGCTTAATTAAAGCGAATAAACTAAACATACATATCATATAATGGGTGCAATTTATTGAAACACTATGTATATATATAGACTAAACAATAGTAGGTAATAGGAGCTTCAGCTGTTTTACGCCCAACATATCGGTTACGTATGTTCTAAATTTGTGTTATTCTTGTTACAAAACAAAACAAGAGAACAATATTTGAATTTAGTCATTTTGAACCTTTATATTATTAATAAAACCATTCAAAACAACAACATACCAAATAGTGCATTAATCAAAACATAGACATGTATATAAACTAATAAAAAGATTAATCACATAAACAAAGGCACATGACTGTAATTTATCCAACTACAGTAAATGTTTGTATTCTCAGGCCGGATGCAAGCATTACGTCAAATGGTTATGATCACGTCATATAGTTAATGGCAATGAAAAATAATATGATCTGAAGACATGATTGAACATGATTGTTGTAGGGATGAAGAAGGTTTATCCAGTTTGCTGCAAAAATGAACATCAACATATATTCTCTATAAAGCCATATAATGAAACGATGTAACACAATTCTTATAACACTGTACGATGTGACGTCATTTTGGTTTATATATACAAGAAAGCGTAAAAAGCGGGAAATGTTAGCGCGTTAACTGTAAACCGTTCTTATTTTGGATATGTGATGAATAGAATAATCTATTTTTTTTTACTTATAAATAAAATACTGAGACAAAGTGATTAAATACAAGAGCTGTCTGTAGGACAGCACGCTCGACTATTCTAAGTGCTTGATAGTAAAAGAGCCTTGATAATTTTAAATTTTTTAAGTTCACAAAAGGGCTAATTTTTTTTTATAAATTCATGTTATAGGTCTTAGAGAGAGTCTAATTATACAGAATTGGCTTGACTATTTGGAAGGTAATGTCACGAGGGTTTTTTATTGAAGTATAATAATTACTAATTATCATGTACTTATGAATACATAAATTTGACAGAAAAGGTACAAAAGCTTGTTATTAAGATGTTTTATCAAGTAAATCACTGCTTTATTATTATGAATCCCAAAAAAGGCACAAACCCTTCAGTAGTTATTGAGATAACAGCTTACAAGCAAAACTTTACCATCCACAAAAATAATGCATGCTGTGAACATGACAGCCAGGTCAGAGCTCAAAGTTAAAACCAGGGTCATTCAAATAACCATTAGGATTTTTCTTCTAAATGCCACTGTTTGAAAGAACAATGTTGACTAACCAGTCTTACTTGTATGCAAAACTCACTTTTTCAATTATACATCAATAACAGTGGTTAAAATATACACAGATAATTTTCTGACAAATTCTAAATCATTACTGACATGATAACTGAGAACAAGAGGGCCATGATGGCCCTGAGGTCGCTCACCTGTATATAGCCCCCGCCCCCCCCACCCCCGGGCCAATTTTTACCCAAGGGCTTTTATTTGTTTATTTGAACAGACTTGGTAGACACCCATAAGAAGATGTTTCATGCTAAACATCTAAGTTCTAGCTCATTGGGTTTTTTAAAAGAAGATTTTTAAAGTTTTTACTATACACATATAGTTAAAAACAATGACACCCCTGGGGCAGGGCCAGTTTTGACCCCCGGACTTTTATTTGAACAAACTTTGTAGATATTTACTTAAAGATGTTTCCTGCTTAATATCTTAACTCTAGCTATTTGGGTTTTTTTCAAAGAAGATTTTTAAGTTTTTGCTATACACATATAAGGAAAATCAATGACCCCCCCCTCGGGCGGGGCCAATTTTGACCCCAGGGCTTTTATTTGAACAAACTTGGTAGACACTCATTAGAAGATGTTTCATGCTAAATATCTTAGCTCTAGCTCTTTGGGTTCTTTAAAAGAAGATTTTTTAAGTTTTTACTATATGCATATAGGGAAAATATATGACCCCCTGGGGCGGGGTCAATTTTGACCCCAGGGCTTTTATTTGAACAAACTTGGTAGACATTCACTAGAAGACATTTCATGCTAAATATCTAAGCTCTAGCTCTTATGGTTCTTTAAAAGAAGATTTTTTAAGTTTTTACTATATGTATATAGGGAAAATCAAGAACCCCCTGGGGCGGAGCCAATTTTGACCCCAGGGCTTTTATTTGAACAAACTTGGTGGACACTCACTAGAAAATGTTTCATGCCAAATATCTAAGCTCTTGCCTTTACGGTTCTTTAAAAGAAGATTTTTTAAGTTTTTACTATATGCATATAGGGAAAATCAATGACCCCCCCGGGCGGGGCCAATTTTGACCACAGGGCTTTTTATTTGAACAAACTTTGTAGATACTCACTAGAAGATGTTTTCATGCCAAATATCTTAGCTCTAGCTCTTTGGTTCTTTAAAAGAAGATTTTTTAAGTTTTTACTACATGTATATGCATATAGGGAAAATCAAATGACCCCCTGGGGCGGGCCAATTTGACCCAGGGCTTTTATTTAACAAAATTGGTAACACTCACTAGAAGATGTTTCATGCCAAATATGACTCTAGCTCTTAGGGTTGTTAAAAAAAGAAGATATTTAAAGATTTTTCTTTCGGTTGCCATGGCAACCAGATTCTGCATGGAATTAAATTCTTTGAACAATTTTTAAAGGTGACCACCAAAGGAACATTCCTGTGAAGTTTTGGATGAAATTGCTCAGTGGTTTATGAGGAGATGTCATTTAAAGCAAAAGTTTACGGACGGACGGACGACGGACGGACAGACGCCGGACGAAAAGGCGATCACAAAAAGCTCACCCTGTCACTTTGTGACAGGTGAGCTAAAAACTAGAAATGTGTCAATAGGACAACGGATGCCCCACAGCCAACTGTTCTGTCAATCTTATGACTCTAGGTCAAATAGTTTTTTGGACTACATGTGTCCACAAATTTGGTTGCAGCAAATATTTCCTTCCTTTACTACCATCTACACATTAAGGTTGCTTCATCTTCTGGAAGTTTAAGCAAAAATCTGCCATCCGGTTTAAGAGAGTTGCTTTTCACAAAATTTCTACATAGTATATAGTAAAAAATCAACAAAGGCCATAATTCTGTTAAATTTGTCGCAGCGAAAATTCTTTCCTTAACTACCATCTACACATTAAGGTTGTTCATCTCCTGTAAGTTTAAGCAAAATCTGCCGTCCGGTTTAAGAGGAGTTGCGTTCACAAGATTTTGGGACGAACTGACAAGTGCAACGTTATATGCTCCCACATTGTGGGGGCATAAAAATAATCTTATTTTTACTTACATGTTTAAACTGTCAAATCCTCTTTGTGCCAGGCAGTATCTACTGAATTGGACATACCACTGCTGGTTTTTACAGGGAAATTTCGGGAAAGTCTTAATCTGCTGTGAGGTTTTTCAAGATGTGGACCACTTCTGATTTGTTTTCAACCTTTGACTGTCTGTGAGAACTGTAATTGTAGAAATATTTCAAAAATTATTTTCTGTAATTTAAAATTCATCTTTAAAACGTAATATTGACAAATATTGAGAAACTACACCAATGAATTGACAATAACTTATTTATAATTAATGTAACACAATGTTCATACTAGAATTAGTTTTGTTAATTATTAACAGTGTTTCTGCCAGAGCGCGTTTTTGGCGCACTATTTTCAGCCATGACGCAATGAAATTTAGTTAGTGCGTATTTTGTGACGCAAGAATTTCACCGTCGCTGATTTCAACACAAGTCAGATATACAGACTATAAACCGTCAATTCAGTATAAAAATGTACGGAATGTTTACCGTGGGCTCCGCTATAATTTTAATGAGAAATGAAATTTACCGGGTCCGTGGTCCGGCATTTAGCCAATTTCAACTAGTTAATAAACGCTTGCATTTATACGTTACTGCATATATATATATTATATTGAAAGCGCCCAGACAAAATTATTTATTTTGTTGTCGTCATATTCTGCGAACGAATAACTGTCTGCTGGAAAATGCAGTCTGCGTATATGTTAGTGTTCATCTGTGCTGTTCTACAGAAATTAGAAACTTCGAAGGGAGCGATAGCGACAGGAGAATGTTTCTAATTTCTGTAAAACAGCTAAGGATGAACACTAACATATTTAGTGTCAAGCTTTATTTGGCCCTTGATTACGTCACTAGGCGGTACTATGAAGCACTATGAATAATAGAAGGCGACTATGAACGAATTTCAATATAGTATCGACTTTCTTTCTTCTATGAAAATTAACACACATAATTTTTAAGAAATACAGCGTTATTATTGGATGACAAATAATCCAAAATAGCAGAGATTGACCAATTTCTTCACGAAAAATATACAATTTCAAAATATTGTAAATAAAACTTATAAAGTGTTACCTGTTTTTTTTTTTTTTTTTTACATTTTTGTTAAATTTAAGTAAATAAAGTGGAAAACGCAATCATCAGGAAATGTATTTGATTCGAGTCCAATAGTTCCACCAATAACGTCATCTAATAAACAGGTAATTTAAACATCCCAAAAAATACCGTCAATGATTCCAGCTTCTTGTGCACATTTTTCATTTATGTATACTTGACCAGATTTTGCCGAGTAAACGGGATACAAACTGCCCTAAGGAGCAACATTTGTATTCCCACACGGACTTTCTGATACGTTATTGGAACTACCTAGAAATCGTTTACCAACAGAAGACACCATGTAAAAAGAATGATGCCAGATTCTATTTCCTTCATTTGGTTGCGGCAACATGGAATATACACAACAAAGCTCATTTTGTAGCTTACGATCCCTTTCACTCATACCAGGATACGACGCTGTTGTTTCAGGGAAACAGCAGTAGCCGTTTACCTTACAATTAGGCTCACAAGGACATTCTGTAAAAAAGTTCATAATACAATGTTATACTATTATGAGGAACGAAGAGTCGTGTTTTTAATTCGTTTTGTTTAGCAATATTTGAGGAATAAGCATCGATCATAGCATCGAAAAATGTTTTCTGAAATTTTACTGAACATAAAACCAATGTCTGACAAGTAATATATTTAAATGAATTCGAATTACGACGAAATGCTAATGAGCCACCTACAACCAAATAAAAATTGCATTTTACATATTGTAGTCTAACCAAACATGCGTCTTAATTTATTCAATGTTCATATGTTAGAACAAGCTTAACAGAGAATGTTAACGTGTTTACCCGAAAAAACAAGAGTTGCACATACATGTATTTGATTTTTGTGTCGACACTCAATGCTTCAATTGCATTAAGGCACGTTGTCCTTTTTGGTATTCATATCATGTTTTTAACATAATTATAATGACTTACACCATATGTTCATTGAATTTGGTAAAAGCAGTTGAACGAGCACTTAGTTGAACGCTTATCGTATATATCAGATTTGTTTTTCTGATGATCAATAGTAATAGTATTTACAGGACATATTCTTTCGTAAAGTACATTATTTTTAGCTTGTTAAAAAATGTTAACGTCAATGTCAAGGACTTATATCAATTAATAAAACATAATACAAATCTAGCAACAAAGCTTTACTAAAGAAAATACCCGGCTAGAATAATTTTATAATTTTGACTATTTTAGTACATTATGTACAGCTCAATCTTTTAATGTTTAAATAGTAAATATTTAAAGGAAATAACCAAATAGGAGAGTATTGAAAGGTATTTAAGCTAAAATAGGGTTAATCAATTTAATTCCTAGTAATTCATCTTTCCGTTGTAAGTGTTTCAAGTGAACTATATCATAAATTTTTTTTTTCAGACTTTCGCACCTCAGTGATCACGAAGCACCAGAAAAACACAACAATACTGAAGTGAAGTACGGGCTGCCACACAACACTTGACACCTGCTGTTATGAAGTATAATAAGACTTACACAAATTGCAAATACCTACCAACACAACAAGAGTTTGGTGAAACAGCTAAGATAGTCCTGTTAGTCGAGCAAATGTTTCCACCACGACAAAACTCGTGTATGAAATCTGGTAGGCGGTCAACGACGGAAATATTTTCATTTGACAGACAATGTACTTCACAAAGACAGGCAAGTAAAATCACAAGTCGTGACATATCTGCAAAGCGAAGACAAATTCAAGTGAGATAAGCATTTCATGAAAGTAAAATGAATCAGGCAATTTCAAATATTGGTTAAGAGCCACAAACATTATCAATGTGTAAATGTATCTGTTGAGACACACATAGTCTTACATGATGAATATATAGCTACAGGGATTGTTTAAAAATTAAAAAGCCTAAGGGTCTTGCGTTTTCATATTACAATAAAGTTTTCAAATGTACGGCAATCTTTAATTGTTTTATACAATTTGAACATAAGCTTATTGAATTATTGTGCTAATAGCGTTTTCTTTTTGGTATTACGCACCCGGCGCAAGGCATCACGTAGTTTTACTTTTATTCAAGTACCATAATGTCCAAATTTGACATTATTCAGTCAGGAAATCGCTAACACGTCAAGTTATGAACAGCAGTAGCCAAAGCGTAAAAATGCAGAAACAAGATTTCCGTTGAAATACAGAAAATGTGTGTGATCGTTAAATTTTGACAACAAAAAGGCCATGCTCCAAGAGCAACTACATACAAAAAAAAAATAAATAGGCTATTTGGACACTCGTTTTCAGGTGACACAAGCAGTTTTTTTTCAGATAGTGAAACGAGAATGTGATCGTTGTCTTTCTTGCTTCATTTCCACATATGAGGTTGGAAAAAGACAGATAATTCAGACACACAGAGTACTTTTATGCAGCATAACGCTTGTTACATTTGATATTATTTACGACGTCATGAACGTATGCGGTCGCATACCCCTTGTCATTTATATTTGTAAACATATTGTATTGAGCTTGTCACTGTACATAGAGGGCATGTAAAATTGTGTACGTACTTTACAACATGTACAGCTGCTGTCCTGTCGCTTTTTTGAACAAACCGACAAAAATATGACATTGTTTGATTCAAATACTTGAAGTAAGTTTAAACTGAAAGGAAAATATGCACACATACACATGCAAGTGTGTAATTGTTAAATTAGAAGCATCATGAGACAAAGCCATGAAAGCTGAGGTCAGAGAAAGGTGTGACAATCGCAAAACAGTTATCGTAAAGAAAGTTCAGTGACATGCTATCGCTGCCTGAACCGATGTGTAACAAAAATAATAAAAGTGAGTTTTATGTTTTTATGTTAAATGTTTAGTTGTATGTTTTGTTAACGCTTGCTTAAATCAGTGGACGCATATCCATGCTAAAGACTTTGATATCGTTGCCTTAAACATTTTAGAATGATCCAAATGTTACTTGAAAATGAGTATTTGTTGCAACGAGATCCGAAAACAGCAACAGCTACGTGTATTCCGTCCAATTACAAGTTGAAAATAAACATAAGTTAAGAAAAGATTCTGATTTCTATTTTTATAATTATGATGAGAAAACAAAACAACTGGCAATCGAAATGTATGACTAACCAAGAAAAGCAATTTTGTTTTGTCATTATCATTTGATAAGTTGAGCACACTACAATTGATCTTTTATTCTAATGTAATATTATACCGATCATAAACAGGTTAAATAAAACCGATGCTGATACTTAAAAGCTTGAAATCGAATATGCAATGATTGCGATTGCCAATTTATAATAATTTATTCAAGAATACTATACCGGCTACAATAAATATTAAGTTAGTTTGAAGTTGCATGTATCTATTTCCTGGAGGTAACAAGGCTTTTCTAGGTCTGTAACTTTTAAATATGCACATATGATCACAGCCAATGTAACAATTTTATCCTTGTTGGTAAAAATATAAATGTATTTCATAATTCCGAAAGCAATTTCTTATAGAACTATATACATTAACATATGTTAAAAGGAATGCGTGTTTGATGCTATTTAAAGCATGTGATCTGACCTGTCTTTCAAGTGGAATATTAGATGTGTTTTCTTGCAACAGTGTTAACAGAAAAGGGAATCATGTCGGATATTGTCCGTAAGAAAGCGGTCATCCCGTTTTCTGTTTGACTACTTCTAAAACACGCAGGAATGAACCTAATTAATCTTGAATTTAATAAATCATTCAATTCTTTCCACTCATAAGTTCTCCCAACATATTTCACTGTAACCCCGTTTTATCTCGCCAGGTCGCACGGTCTGTTGAATGGAAAATAACCTAGTCGTTGCGAATTATAATCAAATAAGATGCAATTAATGGTGCTATATTTTCTCTAAACAAATAAATAGTGAACAGGGAAACAAACAAGATCGTTTAATTAATCTTTTGCCTGCTATACTCTATATAACGTGTGTGCGTGTGCGTGCGTGTGCGTGTTATATAGATTATATAGTGAACTTATATTATAGTAAATCTTCTTGTGAAAAACCACTAGTCCAATTTCAACCAAACTTGGCAGGATTGTTTCTTGGGTAAAGGGCTTCCAAAGTTATTCAAAGAATTTCATTCCATGCAGAAATCTGTTTGCCATAACAACCTAAAGGAATTTTAAGAATAAATTTAAAAAAGCTTCTTGTAAAGACCCAAAAGGCCTAGAGCTTAGATATTTTGCATAAGGCATTGTCTGGTAGACCTCTAACAAGATTGCTCAAATTATAGCCCTGGCGTCAAAATTGGCCCCGTCCCGGGGGTCATTTATTTTCACTATGTACATATAGTAAAAACTTAAAATACCTTCTTGTAAAAACCCAAAATGCCTAGAGCTTAGATATTTTGCACAAGGCATCATCTGGTAGACCATTACCAAGATTGTTCAAATAATAGCCCTTGGGGCAAAATCGGCCCCGCCTCGGGGTCATTAATTTTCGCTATATGTACATATGGTAAAAACTTAAAACACCTTCTTATAAAGACCCAAAAGGACTAGAGCTTAGATATTTTGCATAAGACATTGTCTGGTAGACCTCTACCCAGATTGTTCAAATTATAGCCCTGGAGTCAAAATCGGCCCTGCCCCAGGGGTCATTGGTTTTCCTTGTATGTATATAGTAAAAACTTTAAAAAAAATCTTCTAGACAAATTGCTAGAGGTTAGATATTTTGCATGAAACATTGTGTTGTAAACCTCTAGCAAGATTGTTCAAATTATAGCCCTGGGGTCAAAATTGCCCCCGCCCTGGGGGTCATTGATTTCAATATATACATATAGTAAAAATCAAAAAAAATCTTATTGTCTGAAGGTACAAGGCTTAGAGCTTTAATATTTGCTAAATAATATCATCTAAAGGTATTCTACCAAAGTTGTTCAAATTTTGCCTCTTGTGTCAAAATTAGCCCCGCCCCTGGGAGCCATAGGTTTTTCTTATATGTATATAGTTAAAACTTAAAAAATCACCCTCTCTAAACTTCAAAGGATAGAGTTAAGATATTTTGCATGAAACATTGTGTAGTGAACGTCTAGCAAGATTGTTCAAATTATAGCCCTGGGGTCAAAATTGGTTCCGCCCCGTGGGTCATTGATTTTCATTATGTACATCTAGTGAAAACAAAAATATTTTTGTCTGAAGGTTCAAGGCATAGAGCTTTGATGTTTGATATATAATATCATCTATAGGTCCTCAAATGTCAAAAATTGGCCCTGCCCGGGGCAGTGATTCTCATTATATACATGTAGTAAAAACAGAAAATAAAACAAATGTTTTCTGAATGGGAGAAAGCTATAGCTTAGATATTTGACTTGAAATGTTGTTTGGTGGACCTGTATCAAGATTGTTATTAAACCCTTGGGTCAAAATTATGCCTTGCCCAAGGAGACAGTGACCTACTTTCTTGTCCTTTGATGTACAGCAATGACATTTTGACCATGTGCACAGTTTTAGTTGTAAAAATGAACTTTGACCTAGATTTTGATGATGTGACTTTCTTTCTTGTCCTTTGATGTACAGCTATGAAATTTGAACCATGCGGTGGCATAGCATTTTTCTCTAATGCAATCTTGTTCAATGAGTGCTTTTCCTTTGTCATTTTTCACCTACAACAGAGAAAACTTGTTTGAAAAAAATAAAAAGCAGCCCGATGATCTTTTTAATTATTTCCGTTTATCAAGCGTAGTCTAAGATAAGTATCTTCACTAGATTTTTTTCCATTTTGCCTAAGAAAAGAAGAACTTTTACTATTGCTACATTTTTATGCCAGAGTTTCAACAATTATGTTAACATGTTTTCCCTTCCGTCATATTGGATGTGAATTACACTTCAGAGAAAATCGACGCTGCATTACGTCAAAGACAATCATAATAGCCCTTGAAATAGCCTGGGTACAAATACCCGTTTGCCAAGCTGCTTGACATTCAATTTTCTTTACTTAAAAAGTTGAGCAACAAAAGTTAAGAAGTTAAGAATAAAT
>NW_026864203.1:25000-100836 GCF_026571515.1 Ruditapes philippinarum
TACAAAGCTGTCACCCTGACTTAAATGATTGGTTTTTTCTTTGATAAAATGATTTGATATATAAAAGATACGTAACTATCTTTCAGAAATAGTTTGTACTGACTTAGTCGTACTTACCTAGAGCAGAAAAGATACTGTTTTGAGTGAACAATCTTGCAATTCGTTTTTAACAGTGTGTATGCTAACACTGCACTGTTAAAATATTTATTCTTAACTTCTTAACTTTTGTTGCTAAACTTTTTAAGTAAAGAAGAAAATTGAATGTCAAGCAGCTTGGCAAACGGGTATTTGTACCCAGGCTATTTCAAGGGCTATTATGATTGTCTTTGACATAATGCAGCGTCGATTTTCTCTAAAGTGTAATTCACATCCAATATGACGGAAGGGAAAACATGTTAACATAATTGTTGAAACTCTGGCATTAAAATGTAGCAATAGTAAAAGTTCTTCTTTTCTTAGGCAAAATGGAAAAAGAATCTAGTGAAGATACTAATCTTAGACTACGTTTGATAAACGGAAATAATTAAAAAGATCATCGGGCTGCTTTTTATTTTTTTCAAACAAGTTTTCTCTGTTGTAGGTGAAAAATGACAGAGGAAACGCACTCATTGAACAAGATTGCATTTGAGAAAAATGCTATGCCACCGCATGGTTCAAATTTCATAGCTGTACATCAAAGGACAAGAAAGTAAGTCACATCATGAAAATCTAGGTCAAAGTTCATTTTTACAACTAAAACTGTGCACATGGTCAAAATGTCATTGCTGCACATCAAAGGACAAGAAAGTAGGTCACTGTCTCCTTTGGCAAGGCATAATTTTGACCCAAGGGTTTAATAACAATCTTGATACAGGTCCACCAAACAACATTTCAAGTCAAATATCTAAGCTATAGCTTTCTCCCATTCAGAAAACATTTGTTTTATTTTCTGTTTTTACTACATGTATATAATGAGAATCACTGCCCCCGGGCAGGGCCAATTTTTGACATTTGAGGACCTATAGATGATATAATATATCATACATCAAAGCTCTATGCCTTGAACCTTCAGACAAAAATATTTTTGTTTTCACTATATGTACATAATGAAAATCAATGACCCCCGGGGCGGAACCAATCTTGACCCCAGGGCTATAATTTGAACAATCTTGCTAGACGTTCACTACACAATGTTTCATGCAAAATATCTTAACTCTATCCTTTGAAGTTTAGATAGGATGATTTTTTAAGTTTAACTATATACATATAAGAAAAACCTATGGCTCCCAGGGGCGGGGCTAATTTTGACACAAGAGGCAAAATTTGAACAACTTTGGTAGAATACCTTTAGATGATATTATTTAGCAAAATATTAAAGCTCTAAGCCTTGTACCTTCAGACAATAAGATTTTTTTTATTTTTACTATATGTATATATTGAAATCAATGACCCCCAGGGCGGGGGCAATTTTGACCACAGGGCTATAATTTGAACAATCTTGCTAGAGGTTTACAACACAATGTTTCATGCAAAATATCTAACCTCTAGCATTTGTCAATTGCTAGAAGATTTTTTTAAAAGTTTTTACTATATACATACAAGGAAAACCAATGACCCCTGGGGTGGGGCCGATTTTGACTCCAGGGCTATAATTTGAACAATCTGGGTAGAGGTCTACCAGACAATGTCTTATGCAAAATATCTAAGCTCTATCTATCCTTTTGGGTCTTTATAAGAAGGTGTTTTAAGTTTTTACCATATGTACATATAGCGAAAATTAATGACCCCGGGGCGGGGCCGATTTTGCCCCCAAGGGCTATTATTTGAACAATCTTGGTAATGGTCTACCAGATGATGCCTTGTGCAAAATATCTAAGCTCTAGGCATTTTGGGGTTTTACAAGAAGGTATTTTAAGTTTTTACTATATGTACATAGTGAAAATAAATGACCCCCGGGACGGGGCCAATTTTGACCCCAGGGCTATAATTTGAACAATCGTGTTTGAGGTCTACCAGACAATGCCTTATGCAAAATATCTAAGCTCTAGGCCTTTTGGGTCTTTACAAGAAGATTTTTTAAATTTATTCTTAAAATTCCTTTAGGTTGTTATGGCAAACAGATTTCTGCATGGAACGAAATTCTTTGAATAACTTTGGAAGCCCTTTACCCAAGAAACAATCCTGCCAAGGTTGGTTGAAATTGGACTAGTGGTTTTTCACAAGAAGATTTACTATATAAGTTCACTATATAATCTATATAACACGCACACGCACACACACGCACACATGTTATATAGAGTATAGCAGGCAAAAGATTAATTAAACGATCTTGTTTGTTTCCCTGTTCACTATTTATTTGTTTAGAGAAAATATAGCACCATTAATTGCATCTTATTTGATTATAATTCGCAACGACTAGGTTATTTTCCATTCAACAGACCGTGCGACCTGGCGAGATAAAACAGGGTTATAGTGAACTATGTTGGGAGAACTTATGAGTGGAAAGAATTGAATGACTTATTAAATTCAAGATTAATTAGGTTCATTCCTGCGTGTTTTAGAAGTAGTCAAACAGAAAACGGGATGACCGCTTACTTACGGACAATATCCGACATGATTCCCTTTTCTGTTAACACTGTTGCAAGAAAACACATCTAATATTCCACTTGAAGGACAGGTCAGATCACATGCTTTAAATATCATCAAACACGCATTCCTTTTATAAATGAACAGGGTGTCTAATATATGTTAATGTATATAGTTCTATAAGTAAGAAATTGCTTTCGGAATTATGAAATACATGTATATTTTTACCAACAAGGATAAAATTGTTACATTGGCTGTTATCATATGTACAGATTTAAGGTTACAGACCTAGAAAAGCCTTGTTACCTCCAGGAAACAGATACATGTAACTTCAAACTAACTTATTTATTGTAGCCGGTATAGTATTCTTGAATAAATTATTATAAATTGGCAATCGCAATCATTGCGTTTTCGATTTCTAGCATTTAAGTATCAGCATCGGTTTTATTTAACCTGTTTATGATCGGTATATTATATAAGAATAAAAGATCAATCGTATTGTGCTCAACTTATCAAATGATAATGACAAAACAAAATTGCTTTTCCTGGTTAGTCATACATTTCTATTGCCAATTGTTTTGTTTTCTCTTCATAATTATAAAAATAGAAATCAGTGTCTTTTCTTAACTTATGTTTATTTTCAACTTGTAATTGGACGGAATACACGTAGCTGTTGCTGTTTTCGGATCTCGTTGCAACAAATACTCATTTTCAAGTAACATTTGGATCATTATAAAACGTTTAAGGCAACGATATCAAAGTCTTTATAATGGATATGCGTCCACTGATTTAAGCAAGCGTTAACAAAACATACAACTAAACATTTTTCATAAAAAACATAATCTCATTTTTATTACTTTTATTACACATCGGTCCAAGCAGCGATGACATATCACTCAACTTTCTTTACGATAACTGTATGCGATTGTTACACTTTTCTCTGACCTCAGCTTTCATGGCTTTGTCTCATGATGCTTCTAATTTAACAATTACGCACGTGCATGTGTGTGTGTATCTTTTCCTTTCAGTTTAAACTTATTTGAAGTTTGTGAATCAAACAATGTCATATTTTTGTCGGTTTGTTCAAAAAAGCGACAGAACAGCAGCTCTACATATTGTAATTTACGTACACAATTTTACAAGAAACACATATCGAAACATGCCCTCTATATACAGTGACAAACTTTATACAATATGTTTACAAATATAAATGACAAGGGGTATGCGACCGCATACGTTCATGACGTCGTAAATAATATCAAATGTAACAAGCGTTATGCTGTATAAAAGTACTCCATGTGTCTGAATTATCTTTCTTTTTCCAACCTCATATGTCACGCCCGTTTAACTCACAACGAGTGAAAAATGTCCATCGGTAAAATGTTGTGAGCAACTTCCGTTCCTCGTTGTGAGCACCCATCTATGACGAGTGACACGATAAACAAGGTGAGTTTTTCATAATTTTTGAAGATTACAGACATTAATGTAAAAATATCGGAATGCAGTTAGCTAGCGATGTGTTTTCCGAGTATGCACATGTAAAGATATTGCCTGTTGGCGGACAATTTGATGGAAATACCGTGCGACGCAGTCACTCGGGGTAGCTGGAAAACTGGAGACAACTTCTCTTTGGACCTGAATTTAACATTGAAAACGTCGATTCTGGTTACGTTTTGTGCACTCTAACCTAAAACAGATGCCCACAAGTCTTCAGCGTAAATTATTATCTGAAAATCATCGTAGAAACGACGATATACTCTTTTTTGCTTTTATCCTCGTTGTGAGCACCATAACCTCGTTGTGAGCAAGACAAGCGCAGTGCTTGTCTGGTTTTAATATGTAATTCAAATGGCAAGAATACAATTTTCAATCTACCAAAAGCAATCAAAACGTTTTTTCTTTGCAATAGTTCTTCTTTTTCTTTTTTTTTGAAAATTATTCTTCATATTCACAAGTCATCAGATTAACAGAAGAACTAATCAGTGGAGGTAAATCAGGTATTTTATTTCGTATACTCTAGTGTGGCACGAGTGAACATCACGGGGTGTTTATGAATATTTCAACAATTTCACAATCCGTGTGATACACACATACATGTGTTTATCCTGATGACTGACCAAGTTATGTAAAACAAGAACTATCACGGTAAGCTGACAATGCCCCTGAAGTGGTGCTTTGTCCTTAGATATATGGACCAGATAAATTATTTGTTTTTGGACAATTAGATCTTCAATGTGAAGGTAATTCAAGGTCAATGTGAAATAAATATAGGTCAGTTGGAAGGTCTTGTCCAAAGGAGCATTGTGTCCAAATATGAATTAATTCCACTTACTTATAAAGAAGTTATGACCAATGTTAAAGTTTTTGGATGTTCTAGAAGGTCATTCACGGTACAAGGTAAAAATAATACAGATCAGTTTGAAGGTCTTGCCTAAAGGGGTTTTGTTTTAAAATATGAGTAGAATCCGTATACTAATAAGGAAGTTATGACCAATTTTTAAGTTTTTGGACAATTTGACCTTCAAGGTGAAGGTCATTCAGGGGTCAAGGTCAAAAGAATATAGGATAGTTGAAAGGCCTTGTCCAAAGATGTGTTGTGCCTAAACATTATGCCAGGACATTATGGCCAATCTTAAAATGTTTTTGGACACTAGTTGACCTTCAAGGTAAAGGCCATTCAGGGGTCAAGGTAAAAAAATACAGGTCCGTAGGAAGGTGCAAAGGGATGTAGTGTTCAAATAATAATCAAAGCCGTTTACTAATAAGGAAGTTATGGCCAATGTTAAAGTTTTCGGACAGATTGACGGACTGACAGACGGACAGTTCAAAACTAATATGCCTCCCTTTGGGGTATGCACAACATCTTGCAAAGAAATGCTGCTGTGCATAAACGTTTTAATTGCTGTGGTAGATTGAAAATTATATTTTCACCATCTGAATTACATATTAAAACCATACACGCACTGCGCTTGTCTTGCTCACAACGAGGTTATGGTGCTCACAACGAGGATTAAAGCAAAAAAGGGTATATCTTCGTTTCTATGAAGACTTTCAGATAATAATTTACGCTGAAGACTTGTGGGCATCTGTTTTAGGTTAGAATGCACAAAACGTCACCAGAATCGACGTTTTCAATGTTAAATTCAGGTCCAAAGAGAAGTTGTCTCCAGTTTTCCAGCTTCCCCGAGTGACTGCGTCGCACGGTATTTCCATCAAATTGTCCACCAACAGGCAATATCTTTACATGTGCATACTCGGAAAACACATCGCTAGCTAACTGCATTTCGATATTTTTACATAAATGTCTGTAATCTTCAAAAATTATGAAAAACTCACCTTGTTTATCGTGTCACACGTCAAAGATGGGTGCTCACAACGAGGAACGGAAGTTGCTCACAACATTTTTACCGATGGACATTTTTCACTCGTTGTGAGTTAAACGGGCGTGTATGTGGAAATGAAGCAAGAAAGACAACGATCACATTCTCGTTTCACTATCTGAAAAAATGTCCGATGTCCTGTACTCTCCCTTTTTTCTTGTGCTTTTAAAGTAATCTGGGAGTTCGAGTTTAACGGATATTGACTTATAATGTTCAAAAATGAAAAAAAAATATTATAATTAATTTATGCATCTTATCTTACATTCTAAACCGCCTCCGTGGTCGAGGGGTGAAATTCGATGACTTCTAATCTAGTTACCTCTCTGGCGTGGGTTCGATCCCCGGGAAATGCTTTGGTAGTTTAGCGCGGAGGAAGGTAGTCTAGTACTGGTGTAACTTTCCAGGAACGATGGTGAGGAAACTACCCGCCTATATGACTGAAATACTGTTGGAAAAAAGGCGTAAAATCAAACAAACAAACAAACAAACAAAACCTAAAACAATATGATAATGTAAATTTAAAATATGTATCAATTGAAAATTATTCCCTATGAACTAAGCAAACTGTACCGCGTGTCATAATCATATCTGTTCATTTATAACACGTATATCTAGGTAAATATAATAGGATAGTGCTAAAACATATTTCTCAAATTTAATCTTTTGGTCAGGACTGAAAAAGACCATAATGAAGACATCAAACATGGCGGACATTTCGCGGACTGTTTTACTGTTGATTTTTTTTGCAGCGTTTTGCAATTGACGTCACGAACGTTTCGTCAATTTTCCGCATTCTTTCTCGCCTTTTCTATCTGTAATCTTTTATTCGCTCACTTTGACCTGCTTGTGTCATCTGAAAACGAGTGCCCTAATCGGCTATTTAGTGTCCTTTGTTAATTAAATTATTTTGTATGTAGTTGCTCTTGGAGCATGGCCTTTTTGTTGTCAAAATTTAACGATCGCACACATTTTATGTATTTCAACGGAAATCTTGTTTCTGCATTTTTACGCTTTGGCTACTGCTGTTCATAACTTGACATGTTAGCGATTTCCTGACTGAATAATATCAAATTTGGACATTATGGTACTTGAATAAAAGTAAAACTACGCGATGCCTTGCTCCGGGTGCGTAATACTATGGCTACCAAAAAGAAAACGCTATTAGCACAATAATTCAATAAGCTTATGCTCAAATTGTATAATACAATTAAAGATTGCCGTACATTTGAAAACTCTATTGTAATATGAAAACGCAAGACCCTTAGGCCTTTTAATTTTTAAACAATCCCTGTAGCTATATATTCATCATGTAAGACTATGTGTGTCTCAACAGATACATTTACACATTGATAATGATTGTGGCTCTTAACCAATATTTGAAATTGCCTGATTCATTTTACTTTCATGAATTGCTTATCTCACTTGAATTTGTCTTCGCTTTGCAGATATGTCACGACTTGTGATTTTACTTGCCTGTCTTTGTGAAGTACATTGTCTGTCAAATATAAATATTTCCGTCGTTGACCGCCTACCAGATTTCATACATGAGTTTTGTCGTGGTGGAAACATTTGCTCGACTAACAGGACTATCTTAGCTGTTTCACCAAACTCTTGTTGTGTTGGTAGGTATTTTCAATTTGTGTAAGTCTTATTATACTTCATAACAGCAGGTGTCAAGTGTTGTGTGGCAGCCCGTACTTCACTTCAGTATTATTGTATTTTTCTGGTGCTTCGTGTTCATTTTTGCCAGCTCATAAGGTTGAAAATTGAGTACCGCTCAAGCCGTTCCTTGAGGCGTGAGGCATGTTGTATTTTTTAGCCCTTATGTATAGATTCAATCAAACCAATATTGCTTCCAAATGACCCTTTTAGAAACTTCACTGAGGTGCAAAAGTCTAAAAAACAAATTTATGATATAGTTCACTTGAAACACTTACAACGGAAAGATGAATTACTATGAATTAAATAGATTAACCCTTTTTTTAGCTTAAATACATTTCAATACTCTCCTATTTTGTTATTTCCTTCACAAAGGACATATTTAAACATTAAAAAATCTAGCTGTACATAATGTACTAAAATAGTCAAAATTACAAAATTATTCTAGCCGGGTTTTTTCTTTAGTAAAGCTTTGTTCCCTGCGGTCTGGAGACCGCAGGGTATTGGTACGCGTTTAACTTTTGAGGCATGGAGGAGCACGTGACCTGTTTTCGGTACATGGAGGAGCATGTGATCTGTAAACCGTACATGATTGGTTAATTGACCTTTTCTAAAACCTGGCTAAATACCGTTTGCCGGTACGTTACGGATTTACCTCAGAGTGACACCTAATTAAGAACAAAAAACTATTATTTCTAATTTTCTATAATTATTTTACCGTTTAAGGTGGAAAAACTTGAATGATGCGTTTGAAAATTATCAATGTTTCTTTAATATGTATTTCAAATTTTACAAACAATGAATTGTTTATACTGAAAATTTACATAATTAAAATATTCGTAGTGGCATCTGTCAGAATAAATAGAGTTATTTTCTTCGTAAACTTGTGTATTTACTTTTTTTTGCTCGGAATTAGTCATAAAATGGTAGACCTATTTAATCATTTTCTTAAAAAGAAATAATTGATTTATGTTCGACCTTCTCCTGTCATCAACGGTCACCAGTTTCCAAAGACCTTCTATATTGATCAATTATTTTGATAAAACCGCGCGTTTATTTATTCTCCCCAAACAATGTTGAAAATCATAAAATGGAATATATTTATATCATTAAAAATGTTCCCCGCAGGAAACCATTTTACTTGTTGCTAAATTTGTATTATGTTTTATTAATTGATATAAGTCCTTGACATTGACGTAAACATTTTTTAACAAGCTAAAATAAATGTACTATACGAAAAAATATGTCCTGTAAATACTATTACTTTTGATCATCAAAACAACAAATCTGAAATATATGATAAGCGTTCAACTAAGTGCTCGTTCAACTGCTTTTACCAAATTCAATGGACATATGGTGTAAGTCATTATAATTATGTTGTGGTCGCCCATCTCACAGCAGTATTTCCAAAATACCAGGTTAAGAACATGATGTGAATACCAAAAAGGACGATGTGCCTTAATGCAATTGAAGCATTGTGTGTACAAAAAACAAATATGTGCAACTCTTGTTTTTTCGGGTGAACATGTTAACCTTCTCTGTTAAGCTTGTGTTTAACATATGAACATTGAATAAATTAAGACGCATGTTTGGTTAGACAACAATATGTAAAATGCGATTTTTATTTGGTTGTAGGTGGCTTATAAGCATTTCGTCGTAATTCGAATTCATTTAAATATATTTCTTGTCAGACATTGGTTTTATGTTCAATTAAATTTCAGAAAACATTTTTCGATGCTACGATTTTAACTTATTCCTCAAATATTGCTAAACAAAAGGAATTAAAAACAAGACTCTTCGTTCCTTATAATAGTATAACATTGTATTATGAACCTTTTTACAGAATGTTCTTCTGAGCCTAATTGTAAGGTAAACGGCTACTGCTGTTTGCCTGAAACAACGGCGTCGTATTCTGATATGAGTGAAAAGGGACCGTGAGCTACAAAATGTGCTTTCCTGTGTATATCCCATGTTACCGCAACAAATGAAGAACATAGAATCTTGCATCATCATTTTTATGTGGTGTCTTCTGTTGGTTTATAAGAATTTATTTTAGTTCGATTGTACAGGAAGCTATAAGCTTTTAGACACACTTTCGAATCCGTTCCTGGAACCAACCAGTATTGAGCAATGAGTGTAAAGTTTCTTGCTCAAGGAAACACCGACTTAACCACTCGGCCATGCCGCCACGTGTCTTCTGTTGGTAAACGATTTATAGATAGTTCCCATAAAGTATCAGAAAGTCCGTATGGGAATACAAATGTTGCTCCTTAGGGCAGTTTGTATCCCATTTACTCGGCAAAATCTGGTCAAGTTTACATCAATGAAAAATGTGCACAAAAAGCTGAAAGCATTGACGGTATTTTTTGGGATGTCTGAATTACCTGTCTGTCAGAAGACGTTATTGGTGGAACCATTGGACTCGAATCAATACAAAAGGATTCACTGCTTTGATTTATCAAAGTTTTATTTATGAGCAGCATGAAAACAAAATTGTCAAAGAAGAAAACATAAAATGGGCATGCTCTCTACATGACGTAAGTCTTATTTTCATTTTTATACAGATGGACTTATATGACTGATAAACAGTCAAGCAAGTTAAGTCAATGAATGCAACATAAAGGATGGCTATATTCGATAAAATGAAA
Source organism: Ruditapes philippinarum (assembly GCF_026571515.1). Taxonomy (NCBI): domain Eukaryota; kingdom Metazoa; phylum Mollusca; class Bivalvia; order Venerida; family Veneridae; genus Ruditapes; species Ruditapes philippinarum. The sequence goes on from NW_026864203.1 coordinate 35,253, forward strand.
TTGAATGAAATATTTATAATATGCATGTCTCTTGATATATTGATTTTATAAAACTTTTTTCGCAACACTGTCCTGTTCACTTTTTCTCCAGAATGGAATGTGCCGGCAAGTATTATGTCCCTCAGGACAGCGACAGCTCAGAAATAAGAAAGGAAGATGTTTATATCCAACCAGATTATGGTAAAATCAAAACTATGGTGTTTTCAGCAATTTAACAGCAAAGAAACAAATAAATGTGACAGTTATGTTTAAAGTTCCATCTGGTGCGAGGTTTACAACTGTTTTGCCCCCGTAAGAATCTCATTGGGAACAGAAATGGTCGGTATTTGACATATTCTACAAAGAAACGGGAAACAACTTTTTCTCGGATAACTTTATTGTTTTCATTGATCGCAAATTGTCTAAAGTCAAACCAAACACAATTTTTCAGTACATTCGATACACGGTCAAACGTCCTTGGTCTGTCAGTCTGAACAATGAGACGGTCCTTTAAAAATCAGCAGATTTTACAAAACTTATAGCTGTACATACCTATGTTTATAGCACTAGAATATCTGTATTTGAGAACATTATGGGGAACCTAATAAACCACAATATAATTATATATACAAAATGTACAAAAGGTTCCATTTTTCTCTGATCTTGACAATCACATCATAACTAAAGTGTATGTTTGTGAACAGGTTGAGCTTAAGCCGTCTGAATTCATTCAAAGCTATGATGTGTCCATATCATTATATAACATAACTCAACGTTTTCTGTTTCCTTGGCGGACTTCGCGCTAGAACTTGTATCGAAGACTCGGGACTGCACAAAATGGACAAAGTTGCAATGAGAAACATCGGCACACTTCTAAGGACTTGTTTTTTTAAACAGTTATGTTATTGCTCCTGGACTGCTTATTGTAGTATTGTACGTGAAAAAGTTTGACTACATTACATATATGCAGGTTTGCTTTGATCTTGATGTATCATATGAGTTTTAAGCAAGAAAGAGTGAAATAAATGGGGTTGCTTGTCTTTGTGAAGATGAAAAAAAGACAAAAACAAAAACATTTTGAGATTTGTGTTTTAGCGGTTTGGCGGGGATGGGCGGAAATGTTGTATTTATTATCTGTATTTTTTCTTCTTTATTTTGGTTTTTCTTGTTTGTTTAATTGTTTTGTGTTTTGATGTATGTTTTGTTATATTTTTGTTTTGTTTTAAAAAAGAAGTTTTTTTTATTCTAAACTCAAATATTCAACATATATATCATGCACCCAACCTATGTTTTCCTTGGATAAATATTTGATGGAGTTTTTTTCTTGATGCTCGTGCTACGTGATTTCAAAAACTACAGAATCGTATTGATAATAAGTTCACTTTTAGCTATGAACTTTCACATATTGGTATGTTAAAAGTTTTCAGTAAGATAAAGTGTTTTTATATGTTAGAAAAAAATCAAATTGTATGTACATGTAAACGATCTAATATGTTAACTCCTATTTTATGGCTATTAAATAATGTATAAAAACAAATTTTCACCACACATTATTTAAAAAATAAAATAAAAGTAATTAATAGGAAAATTGCTTAAAAACAACCGAAATGTCATATACTCGTACATATCCTAACAAGACATAGTCAATGTTATTGTAAAAAGAACATGTATTTTGTAATTTCAGCTCTGTAATATTACATCAAAGTGACATTAACCCATCTAAGTAGCAATGCTCAATTCTTAAAAAAGAGCACGGCAGTCTTTTTTTTAATATTGGTAGCTATTTTATTGTATCATAAATATTTTCATTATCAATTTTATTACCGAAACACCATTATGACAACTAATGTTAAAAAATGTATTACACATCGAACGCAAATTGACTGAAGAAATTAGTTTAGTGTCACTTTAAGTACATACGAAATATGTACCTAAAACAATATCATTTCACCTTTTTCACGTGAGAATCGTGATAAAATTACTTACTGAAAATAACTTACTGAAAACACATGAACACGTTTGATTAATTTATCATTGGACTGCAAGGGATTTACAATTTCACTAAAATAGCTACAGTAACTGTGTAAATTGCTTTATAGACGGTATGTATTACACTTTACTCAATATGACCTGGACAAGAGCAATCAATGTAATCGAAATTAGCTCTTATATAAATGGTAGGTACTCTCTTAACATTAAAGCCCTAGATATTCATCGTGAGGTCTGCGATATCTATGGTAATGGTCAAATGTCTCATAGGTCTGTTGGTAGGCTGATTGTTAAATTTCCCCAAACTTAAATTCCATCTATCTGAAAAAATGATAAAAAGCAAATCAAAGTCAATGGGTCTTCAATTCATCGGTATATGAGGGGTGTTTCTATCGAAGAGCATGAACAATTTTACCAGAAGTGGGTCCAGGCCGAAATTGAGTTCTTAAATTGGCAGGGACGAAGAAAAGTAAAAAATAAGAGAAGAAAAAGGTGAAAACAGCCATGCGTCATTACTTTTTAAGCATCCCTAGTATTACTTTTTGTCTAAAAATGACAATAGTGATAACAATAAAACAACATCAACACAAATATCTCTAATTTATATATTCCATGTTTCTTCTCATAATACTTATCACACTTTACAGATTTACTTGATTAAAATAAAATGAACGTAACTGGCTCTTATAAACCTTTTTACAATTTTTGGTTTGTTTCAAGCAAAATTTAAGCTTTTATGATTGGATCACCAACACCTATGATTAAGACGCTAGCGATTTTATACAAAACTGTTATGTTTCTAATTTCAAAGTCAACAATTCTGTTTCTATAAAAAATGTTCTTAAGAGTAAAGTAAGACTTCACCATGAAATTACAACATAGTGGCCTTGACCTAGGAATTTCACAAAACAATAAAAATGAAAAACAGAATAAGAGATAACAAAACACACACAAAGAAAAGGGCAAACTTATTGAGAGGTGTCATTAAAAAGGATATTTGGAAAAGATAAAACTGCTTAAACTTGGATAAGTTATTTCTGAGTTTTTAAATAGCATTTAATTCTATTATGTAGGAACATTGCAAGACATGTTTCTAAATAAAACTTTGGTGTTTTCGTTAAGGTTCTTTCAAGTACTATTTCATGTACATTAATATATGTTTTATAAGAATGTAAAAAATATCAAGATTTTTTTAATTGAATACATAAATAACCATATGATACATTTTACAGTTCTCTACTATATTAGTAATTCTTAGTAATTCTTGGTTAATTGGTTATTGGTTCTTATTTTTCATATTATGTTTTTAATAGTTGAAATTGTAAAAGTGTTGATATCAAAACACATTTATGATATATCTTCATGTCCATGGAACTTGTAAATACTCAAGGACCGGTTACTTTATCTATAGTAATTAGTATGTCCAAATTATAATATAATGTATGAAATTAACCATCGCAGATTAGGAGATAGGAATCAATCAATTATATAAATCGATGATCATTAATGTTTGTAATTATATATAATTATATATGTAATTATAGGGTTTTGTAAGCTTTTGGCTCTTGATATGTACATTTTCATTTTAGAACATTTTCTTGCATATTATTCATTTATCAAATTATGGAATAAATAATTTAAAATCTAAAGAAAAATGACTGAAAATTATTTACAAGAAGCTGTGGCTACATCTAATATGATCAAAGCTAAGAAAACACTTTATTGAGCAATTTAGTATTTAAATGTAACAGCTTTAAAGATAAACAAATGACAGATAAACAGTTGCCACAATATCTTACTACTATAAAATATCTTTTAAATAAAACCTGATCTTGACTTCATATCATCCATATCAAGAAATTTTATTTCGTTCACTCGAATCATAGGATATGCACATAATATTTATTTTAACAATTCGTTATTGCATCTAGTATGAACTGTATTCTAGTTCTTGCAATTTCATACTCGATGCTTATGTTGCTATTGCTATCAAGGGAACGCTCTTTTCAAGATTGTGTTGTTGCTCTGGTGCTTGTTTGTTTGTTTGTCTGGTTGGTTGGTTGGTTGGTTTGGTTTTCTTTTTAAGGGTTATCAAAACAAAATATTTATTGGTCAATATAAAGAAATTCAAAATTGATTTTCAAGCATTTGTGCTATACCTGCCACTACAATTAGTGTAAATCTGGCGGGGCATTGAACTCTTTCACATGAAAAAGCCGACACGTCACCTTGCTGCCTTATGAAAGTTTTATATTATTATTTTACGTAAAATTTAATACGTGGAAGCAATTTTTCAGTTGTACACTGAAAGCACACCAATAGGTGACATAGTGACTTTAGACCTAACCCAATCTTGCATGAAATTTATGACTGATTAATATCGATACAAAACAGAATTAATGATAAAAGCAAACGGTAAACTAAGATGAAAAAATATCATGAGTGTAACATGACAATCTGAGATATTTTTTACATTAAAATACGCAAAGAAGCATAAGTAATTCATACTCAATAGTATATAAATCAAATATATCTCAGTATTCAAATGCTTGCAAAAATATTCTCTACATGAAAAAATACTGGTTAAATTTATGTTTGTGTGTTATCAAATCACAAATATTTAGCTTATTTGTTTGTGATATTGACAGCCAAGTCGTTAGAATAAAAAAATAGCTAAAATAAAGTGCAACAGCTTGTGACTGATGTGGCCGCGACATTACCTATTCAATTTTATTTTGTATGTATTTATAGCAGTTACCAACGGAATGAGTAAGATTTAATTAAGTTGAAAATAACATGTGAACTTATCTTATTTTTCCGACGTTTTTTTTTAAATTTCCTGTTTGATTTATGAAATATTTCATATTTGTTTTCATAACAATTGTTACAATGATACCATATCATTAAGTATTGTCTTATTTTTTCTGTGTGTGTCATACTTGATTTTGTAAATAATTGCAAGACTTGTTGTACTCAGGAAATTGTAAGTTCATGTCCGACACAAATTAATTATTTTACATAATATACTATCTTCTTTAGCTAATAATTCAAATTATTGCTGCAATTATCTCATTTAATTATCTTTAATTTCATTTGATAATTTATATGCTACATAAAAAGTATTTTCTCACTCAAGACACTCAAAGATAATAATGCATATTTCTTCAAAACAAAATAAATGCAAATTATAATGATAGGGCGGGGGAATTTGATTTAAGGAATTATTTCTTTGAAAAAAAAATGCCACTTACTTCGAAAATCTCTATTTGAAAGTAAAATATTTTGTCAGTTTTTATGTGTTACATGATGAATAGAAAAACATTCTACTGTCCATTGACATCAATTTTATCAGGCTCGGCTTATATGGGCAGAAAGGGCTCGGCAAGCCTCGCCCCGTTCTAGGCCATATCAGCCTCGCCTGATACAATTGATAGCAGAAGAAAGTAGCTACTAGCATGTTATTCTCTTACTATCAGATTATCATTAGATCTTTCATAATATAGCTATTTATCAAACTCACTAATATGAATCACTATAAATTAACCAGCACTATGACATAAATGTATTAACTTGAAAAACAATAAGGCATTTGAATTCAACCTTAAGTTATGATGCCAGAGAAACTTAAATGGCAATCAATCTTTTTAAGTATACTATTACGTTTAACTGTTTAAATGTCAACAACTCTTTTAACGATATTCAGTACAAAAATTATATTGCGTCCCTTTAATCAGCACGAAACTATTTTCTAAAGTATTGATACTTTGTCGTCCTGGTTGTTAAAAAACTTTACTGAGTATGCGTGTTGATTACGACTATAACGACACTAAGCTCTTATGATTTAAAATGTTCGGCAACTCCAATTAAAAAATGAGCATTGTGTTTTGTTAAGGGGTATGGAGCATATTAGATAATTTTCGACAATAATCGATTCTTACCAAGTTAGAGATAGGGTTAAAACATTTAGGATGATGATATTTTCTAACGGGAAAGATGTTGTCTGCAAACGATTATAAATTCTTTGAGAATTTCAACGTTTCTACAATAAAACAATTTCTAAACACACAAAGCTATTGTTACACGGATGCGACGCGTGTCTTTCCTAGTTTATCGCATGAAAAAAGACACAATGCGTTGCACACAAATTACTTAGTCGTGCGCACGAATTTCTTTGTCGTGAGCACGAGTTACTCAGTCGTGCGCGCGAGATAATTTAGTTGTGAGGACAAGTACTAGATCGTGCGCTCGAGTTACTATGTCGACTGCACGAGATAATTAAGTTGTGCGCAGGAGTTACTAAGTCGTGTGCACAAGTTACTTAATGCACATGTGATACCTTAGTCGTTCGCACTAGCAATTATGTCGTGACCACGAGTTACTTTGTTGTTTAAGACATGGTTTAGAATTCAAGTGAATACTTTCATTTTTTTTGAAGACAATAAGACTGAGGTTGCACGTAAAATTTCTGGTTAAAGCTATACATGTAACATTAATCGGAGGTATTCACTTGAAACTTGATACGTGTATTTAAAATCATTTTAGGGGGTAATTTTCCAAGGCCCATAAATTTGATATTTGTTCTAACTAGGTTATTGCCCTTTTTATGCCCAACTTAAAAAGGGAGCGCATCATGTGATGACACTTCTTGTAAAATTCTTGTCAGATAGAAAACTTGATAGTTGATATCACCAACTTTTGACTATTACGTGATCAGTAGATGACACTTAATGATTTTGAATTAATTGGTCAAAATCAAGGATAAAACCATGCTTATTGTAATATCCTTATCGGATCAAAAACTTGAGAAGGAACAAGCCATGCGTTGTGTTTCTTGATTTCTTGGTAGGGACATTCTTCTTACTCCATAAGTGACAAGAAGAAAATCCGTATTAATTGTGATTTAGGCCACAGAGACACATAGTGTAAAATTAGTGTCATATCAATAATTCGAGAATAAAAAAAACATTGTTTATGTTCCTTGGTAGGAATATTTCTCACGGGGAGTAGATAAACCTACTGATTTCGATCAGTCTGCTAGTCTTGAAAACAATTAAAGGTATTCACTTGAATTATTATACATATCTTATATGACAGAGTAACTCGTGATCATGACGTTGTTACTCGTGCTTTGAAGCACACGACTTAATTGTCTTTAAAGCACGACTAAGTAACTTGCTTGTTCGCACGACTAAATTATCTCGTGAACACGACATAGTAACTGGTGCTCACGAAGTAGTAACTCGTTGCCAGACTTAATTATCTCGTGTCTACGACTTTATTACTTGGTGCACATAACTTAATAACTGTTGCACTACCCATACTAGCTTGTGCTGAAGACAGTAACTCATGCTCATGACATATTAACTCAACGACAACGTATCTCGTTTACATGAAATTAAAAGAAAAACATACAGATGCCACCTACGTGCTACCATAATATTAACAATTATGTTTTATAGCTTAACCAGATATTTTAGTTCATAAACATCATTTTGCAAATGCTTCTTTACTACAGAGCTAATAATTGCAAAAATCATGATTCGTTATCTGATAGACTTTATGAAATGAAAGAAAAATTACTTTAAAGCTTGTTTTGTTAAAACTTTAAGACAATTGGTAAATTTGATGGATGGATGGATGGATGGATGGATGGATGGATGGATGGATAGATACTTTTATTTCCGCCAATAATAAAGAGCAAAATAGTATTAAATTTTGCAAAATGTCAAAACATGTACATAACAATATATACATAACACATAATCATAATCATAGCTACACAAAATTATAAAAATATCATAAAACAATATCCGTGTACAGATATCTCTTTTACAAATTAATTGTTTTTCGATAGAAAAGAATAAAATGTAAAATTAATGCATTATACATGCTAAAATAAAAATATATGAAGATACTTCTGCTCGTTATTTTACTGAATTCAAATATGTGTCTTAAGTATTAACATATAAATACAACAAACATTCATAAAATATAATGATTAAATTATGATTTTATTTCAAAAATAATTGTTGGCATTTCCCATTAAGGGACATAACATACATCCCATCGGCTTTTTATATTCACGTTGCAAAATATAAGTCACGACCGTTTACAGACGATCTTAAAATATGATAAGAATGAACAAAACTAAATCAATATTGTTTTGAGATGAAGACAATACTACAATAATATGTTGATAATTTGTCTTTGTTCACATCATTATAACAACTCTACAAAATACAAAGGTCATGTGACAAACGAGAAGATTATGTGATAAAGAGTTACAACAAAACCATTTAATCACAATTAAAAGAAACAAAATCAAGTTTAACGATTCGGTTAAAGCGATCAAAAATTTAGATTATCTGAGCAAGATGACAGGTGTTGAATGGATATATCGAACATTAAAATAACTTCGTATTAACCTATACTGTGTCTTCCCACGACTGTTTTGACAAGCAGATATTTTACCATCTGATAAAGCAGAACAGTAACCTGATATTCGTAATTATCGGTAGTCACGCGTTTATTTCTTTATTAAGGTATATCTATAATTAGCCAGTTTCTTTTAAATATTTTATCATAATTGAACATCGATAAAGATATATCATTGATGTTAAATTTTGTAACAGTAACTCCTGTACTAATGTTTACTACATTTGTTTACATTTTTTGCTATTGAGCGATAGTATTTAAGAGACAATCATAATATCATTTATTGACAAATTAACAGTTACACGAATAGATAACTCCTCATAGTAAAATTTAAATCATAATTGCATTACGTCCCTTTAATCGGTATTTATCTTTTCTTGCAATGTCTAACTTTACTTTCAGCCATTGAATAAAGTTTATTACTTGGTGGGCAAAATGTGAACATCTGATATCATAATAAAATCAATGGCAGTTATTTAAGATTAGCATTGTTTCATGTATAAAGTGCATGGAATTAGAAATAAAAGTGATAATAAAGCAAAGATAATATAAAATTGCAAGCTATCGTACAATATATTTTCATTCAAATTCATAATTTTGTGATCAGTTGTCTTAGAATGTTGACGATATTAACACATCAAAAAATACTTGTTTTATAGAAATCAAATATTAAGGAATTTGCCAATTAAAAGAGCATAATAATTGATTTCAAATACTGTATATAAAGTAAACAATATTATTATTACAATTTTGGTATAGCTTTAGTATTGACATAAGAGACTATTTCAAAGAAGACCAAGACGAGTGTGATACAAATATGTTAAAGAGTTTACCAGAATGCATTAGTGGCCATTTATGTATCGATATAAATTACAATATATCACACTTTCACAACTCGAATGTCAGCAATTACTCTTAATTTCGTGTGCCAAATTTAACAAAAAGTTACATGATCTATAATATATTTGTTAGAGGTCTGCTAGAAATTACAACATGTCAAACATTTAATCCCTTCTCATTGCTGTTCTCAACTCGATTTAAATGTGTTGTTCTAGACAAGTCTACAACATACGCTGAATGAAATGAACCAATTTTGATTTGCATGATTTATAAAGCTTTAATTTGTAATTCATTATACATATAAAATATTTAAGTTTCAGGCTTTTTTTTACTTAGAACAATTTGTTGATGTGCAAGTTTTGAATGTTAAGATTACATATTATTCATTTGTGATATTTAAACCATCAATGCATGGGGACGAATGTTGGGATTTTTATATCATCTCATATCTGAATTCAGCTTTTTTAAGGTCAAATGTGCTAATTTTATATAAATCACTTTCATGTAATTGTCACATCATAACAACTAAGATGGAAACTTAAAGTTGCTGATGATAAAAAGAAATACGTATATCCCTTGTTACTTCTAATATACCGGCCCGATCTTTTCATTTCAAAACAACGAACGCCACAGACATGTTTTTATGAATATAAATTATTTGTATGAAACAAAAAAATATTGATTTAAAACCTAACAGTTCATGGGCACGAATGAGTTAGTGTATTATATATATGTCGTTTGAATGATAACATAATAAAAAATGGAAATGAATGGTTAGTTTTATGGTCTGGTATAGTCTATGTTTATCTTCTATGATGTGCCATATAAGTAAACGGTAAGATGTATTATTCATTTAATATATATTAATATATCAATTTTAACCAAACATTCTATGACAAAACGATGATAGTTATGTTAGACATTTATTCGATATATATTTTCAAATACGATAGTGTTTGATAGGAATTTATTATTCGGCAAAAATATACTATTATGCCACTAAAAGATAAATTTATTAAAAATGGTATCGTTGTAACTCTTTCAAACCTCAATGCCATTAATACGATGCGCCCTCCTAATAAGTATGATAATCAATACTTTTTTTGATAATTGATAATGAAATATGAGTACATGAAATGAAATGATATATTGTCTTGAAATTCAATAAAATATCTACAATGATCATGAAATATCATTTCAACTTTACCAAAAAAAAAGGTATAAGATAGTGATTAAGCAGTCATTGGGTCCTAAATGTGTACTATTTTGAACTGAAAGTAAGAAATAAACTTTTAAAAAATAAAATAAAAGTATGTTGAGCCTTAGTTAAATAAAGATCTTTCAATCAAGACAAAGAAGCAAGCTTGAACAGTTACGTTTCTTATTTATACAAAGTTTGTACTCAAACATATTTTTCGCATAAATCTCAAACAAGACGACGGCTTTTTACGACAATGGGATACACACATTATATTTTTCTTTTTGTTTTGACAACGCAAAACAGAAACAGGATATTTATCTTCATTTAACCAATGACGTACGTCATATGTACAATTTATAGATAGACAATACATTTAATACAATTACATTGTATTTAAGTAGTCGTATTTGAATTTTCATTGGCTAAGAGGCAAGCGGCTTCCTCTACCGTTAAGCAAATGTTATAATGATAGCATTTACGTTTTAAGATCATCGATAAGCGAATATATTGACCTAAGTTTGTCATAAGACTGAGTCCTCTGTGTCAATTTTAGTTTGACTTGATATTTACATTTGAAATGAAAATATTTAAACATCATCTGGGCGCAATTGTTTAATTCAGGAGCATTTGTTTCTAAAACACTGACAATGGATTAAAGAAGAGCCTAATACGGTAAATATATTTATTTTTCAAGTTAATTCTCTTATCGAACAAAGTTTAAATTATGAAAATCTAAACTAAAGCCTAAATGTACAGTATTGCACAGAGCCATTTTTATGTAAAGAAAAGTTCTCGAAAATTGTGTTTCCTTAGCTTTAATCTTAAAGTGAATAGGCCAACACCGGGCACATAGTCCATGATTATTTCAAATATTGATAACAATAAAAATGTATCATATGCATATTTTTTCAAAAATATTGCCTGAAAATCAAATACGACCAAAGCTGTTTTTATGATTTATAATGAAAATATATAAGATGAATAATATTTTTGTTTTGTTAAAGAAAACTTCATTATCTGCTTTATAAGTATAATTATGTAGTATCGATTTATCAAATAATATATATCCCGCATTTTCCAACAACTATAATGTTTAAGTATTTCTTGGCTTATTGTTATATCTAATACAATATGCTATTAATTTATTCATTGTATTACAAACGTTCCAGTAAGTCAAAATCACTTAAAATGTGGTTAAACTGCTCACGTACGTTCAGTCTTATAATAATGGACGTTTGTAACGTCGCTTTTCATTGGATAATCATGACATTTATATAGTTTTATGTACACGGCTGTCAAATGTTGTAAATGTTGTAGAAATCTCACTTTGTTTCTATAAAAAGATTGAAATATCATAAATTTGTTAATAAATATACATATTTCTGACAGGTTACAGTAAAAGAAACCCGTTTATATAGTACCATACAACCTGTCAAAAATCTTTATATATAATAATATACTCGAATACTTCCATACAAGTTGTTAACCTTGTCGACAACGAGATAACGCTTACAGCTGAAAGTTATAATAGTTTTTAATGTTGCTTTAGTTTCTTACATTTTTATAACATGTGGTCGCTACCTTTAATTCAGAACACTGAACGGATTTATCAAATTGATGTCTTTATTCTACACACATTTTTCAAAACAACAGTTTGTTACTTGAAATTTAAGACATGACACTATCATGCACTTAGCCAGTTTTCTCTGCATATTTGGTAGTCATACCTTATACATGTACAAATCATTAAAATAAGAAAAATATATATCACAGTGCCTCTTTTTCATCATTAAAGAAAACACCTAACAACATTGAGATATTGCTGTGTGATTCACGTGAATACGCCCTGTGTGTTCATGAATTCATACATCTTCGGAAGGCATTTAGTAGTGTAAGCTTACATAAAATATACACTTATAAACATCATATCATAGTTCATGAATGTCAAAATAAGATGATTTTAACAAAAATGTCGTTAATATATGACCTCAATCGTCGTCATTTATTGCAATGCAGAAATAAAGTGTTCTATCAATTTATGTTGTTATATGTGTTTAATATCAACAAGAATGTCGTTAATATATAACCTCAAGCGTCGTCATTTATTGAAATGCAGACATCTAGTGTTCTATCAACTTATGTTGTTATATGTGTTTTATATCAACAAGAATGTCGTTAATATATAACCTCAAGCGTCGTCATTTATTGAAATGCAGATATCTAGTGTTCTATCAACTTATGTTGTTATATGTGTTTTATGAACAGTTGCTGCAGCACCATTATTTTTGACGCAACTTGAAAATGTGAACATGAAAATCATTTTGTCAAATTATAGAATAATGTTCATTGATATCGGGAATAAAGGATCAAGTTGACTTCAAATGTGCAAGTCTAACGTTCTATTTAATATATAGAAAATGTGCAATAATAATTGTAATTGGGATTATGATTTCCTCAAAATTAGGAGTTTTAATAGCGCTTAAAATGGTGCTAGGAAAACATAAGACATCCTCTCCGAAGTCACAATATCGAATCTGGTCTGCAATTTTTAATTTTTGTTTCCATAGCTTAAGATGGATCTCTTCTTCTTAAGATTTTCTACATAATCTACATAACATTTTAGCGTCTTCGTATTCTGCATGTTTGATCATAATTATAAAGATTTATGTGAATTTTATTAATTTGCTTATACAAAATTAACAAATTTAAGTAATATAAACAAATATAAAATACGCAGTTGTTAAACGGATCAGATTTTTATATATTAAACATTTGTTGACATTTGTCTTTCCAAATATTTTGCAAGATGGAATAAATAAAAAAGAACATCAGTTGCGGTCGTTATATTAAAACAACATAATATCAGATAACAATTTAAATTTTATTGAACAATGTCTATTGTTTGTTTTGTTTGTACTATTGTGGATTTTAAAATTTGAATGAATAGCGTGGTCATTTAAGTGTCATCTGATTCACTGGTGTCAGGGTTTTTTTCTGATTTTTTTTTCTTTTTTTCCTAAAGTATTGACCAGTGTTTAAAACGCCGTATGTCATGATAAGATTTTAAACCATTTGATATTGACAATTTAATTTTAAGTGTGTAAGTAGCATAAATGAAACAATCATTCATATGTTTAAGGTTTATTTATTATGAAAAAGAACTATATAGTCGTATATTCGTGTTATATATTTCTTGTTGAAAAGCAATGTTAGTATTATTCTTGTCGGCTTACGAGCCGTAATATTTTCTTTGTACGGCTTTATGTGGCTTCAGATATATTCTTATGACTTTATGCGGCTATTTATATCTTCTTATTGCGTTATGTGGTAATACATATTTTCTTAAAGGTAACACTATTCCGAGTAATGCGTCAATTTCATACTGTAAAAACTGTGTGCCAGTAAAGTTTTTAGTGAGTTGATATCATTTATTCTCTAACAAAAGCATTTGTTTGAATTTCGCGTGATTAGAACATAACGCCTTGGCACGTTTAGGACTATGTACCTCCTTTGTTCATTTTGGCAGTGTAATTATTTCACTTCTCATTCTGTAAAAACAATGAAGACTGACACTTTGATTCAAACACAATTATTTTACAAAGTACATGTTGATTATTTAACATATTTCCACTTACTAACATGAACAAGTTTTTATAAAGTCAAATGAAACGATTTCTTGAACACTTAATTCTAATGTAAAATATCACGCAAAAATAAAAAAACACATGATAATGATATCATTTAATTTACAGATATTCTATGATTTTAAAATTCATTTCGCTATTCTGATTAATAAAACTGTTTGAATTTATTTCTTTTGACTTTTTTTACAAAAATGAGCAATGGCAATTGATCTCTCGAGAGTTTAATCACAATTTCAGTACAAGTAAATGGTTTATTTTTCCAGTTTTAATACAAGTCAAGTCTTGGTCTACTGATAATGTTTATAATTATACACAAACCGATTTACCACGGTTGATCATAATATTATAAGAATTCCCCGTAGTATTGACGGTGATTAAGTAAATATTAACTAGTTTTGGACTAACCTTGAAACGCTACCAGTATGAACCGCTGGTAGCCAATGCATAAAATGATATGAAATCACTCACATCCAATCACATTCTTATTAACGAATATTTAACAACACATGACATAACAAGAGGCAGTTCAATGAGCATAGTAACTAACAACAATAACAAGACATTACCCACAATTCTATAATAATTAATGAAATTGATGTCTTGTGATTATGCATGAATGAATGAGAATGTATAGTTAGTTATTTAGTACAGTGATTACAACTGTATGTGTAAATATAGAATGATTATACAGATAGGCAGTAAATCGACCTTATCTACATATTTGTTATCGGTTGTTGTTGTTGCAGCTGGTTCAGTTTAAACGTTTACTTAACATTATTGTGATAACTTAATTCAAACAAAGATAAATATATAAAGCATGTAAAGTACACAATCTGGATTTGCGACCTTTTTCCTAGCATTTGTTACGTAAAATCTAAGATAATTGGATTGTCAAGCATGATACATGTAATTGGGAATAACGTGTCTTGCGTGCAGCACATTTGAATAATAAACGATGTAATTAATGTACTGAATCAAAGGTTATACGTTTTTAGTGTTTTTTTTTCTTTTGCTATCGTGTTGTCTTTTAATTGTCAAAACCCATCCTTTGCCTAGACCTTTTTACAAACGGTTCGGGCTGTACAGCTCTCTTATATTTTCGTGTCAAATACAATTGATATTCATTAGGGTATTCTGATATTGCTTCAGGGGTGTTTTTGTATCATTGATATTGTTTTAATTTATCAAAACATAATATCAAATAAATAAAAACAAAGAAGTTGTTACAGAATACGGAGCGCCAGACATGCAATAAATCATTGATTAAATCTACCTTTGTAATTTTCTTTATGTACCTACCTATTGGTTTCAAAGCTATTGTGTCAAGTGTTTTTATCAGATCAACTTATAGACAGATATCTTTTGAAGTAAAAATCTCAAAACATTACATTGCATTAGATGGAATGATATGTCATAGCGGGGTCCATTTGAGAGCTATCCAAACTCGATCAATAAAAGCGCATACGAAGCATTTCCAAAGATAAAACATAGTTTACAATAAATGCCAAAATATAGGTATTGGCACGCACGTACATTATAGTTATTGTAAAGACATTACATATATAAATTGAGGCTTTACCAAATATAATAAGAAAACAAAGGTTTGATTAATGATTAAAGAAAAATATTTAATACTACTATAAGAAAAAAAGTGCGTAATGAAAATATCAGTTTTCGTAATCTCTGTTCCGAGAATAAATGACATTTTACAAGAAAAATTAACCAAACACTGGCTGCCGGTACAGACTGGAATATCTTTCTCTCGGGTAACTGTTTAGCGGAAACTCGACTGAGCCTCGTTACCGCCGTAAACAGTTAGCCTCGGGTTAGATATTCCGGTCTGTAGTGCAGCCGGTGTAAGATTCTTATATTGCTTCACGCGTTTGTTGTTGTTATTTAAATTAGCAAAAATGATTTGTATGGTAATGTCATTACGCTTTAGCAGTTGAAATGCTTAAATGCGCCTGGTATTCTTAGTCTTCCTGTATTATATGCTAGGCCAATAGGCTAGTAGCACACATAGTTATGTTCGGCTCTTAGTCAGCCAGAATATCGCAGACTTGGTAGTATAAGAAGCGTTTTATGGCTTGTTATTTACAGACATTTGACCATATCTCGCAATAATTTTGCTAGAAACTTGAGCTTCAACAAAGAGCAAGGTTCACTAAGCACCAAAAATGGCCCCATCTTAGATATTTATAAAAACCTAAAGGTGTATAGTACAATGTATTACATTTTCAAAATAGACATTTATTAGGCATTTCTGGTTACTATGACGACATTATGACGTCATAATTTGAGCACCTGCTTAATTCAATTAAATCACAAATTTGACGACAATTTTCATACAAGACTAATAAATTTGTGTGTTTGACTGAATTAAACTCATAAAGATAGCAATATATTTCTTATATATTGTAAACAAAATTATAGTTTAGTTAAAATTAGACTAGTGTGTCACAAAACTAATATAAAAGATAAATGGGGCTCGTTTCGGATATTCCAAATTCGGATATTTAGAAATAAAAATGTGCATGCATATTATTTTTCGCCTAACTAAATGTATTTATTTTAACTTTTATAAATACTGTAAGTTTGTTCATTTTTTAATAATAAATGTCTAATTTGCTTGTTATATTCATCTACTTCTTACATTACGCTTAAAATAAGGGTGTATAGAATCAATCGCAATTTTAACGGCCTTTTTAGTCAGTCTTTAGACAAGGACATTGAACATAATAATAATGATAATAATAATAATGATAATTATTATTATTATTATTATTATTATATTATAATAACACAAAACAGATAGGTATTTCTGTCTAACCTAACTAAACTTACACTGAGTAACTATATACATGTAAGCAAATAGTATAATGTAAATACTAGGAGTTGTTGACTTATTCCAATGTATAGTGTAAAAGTCCGCCTAAATTAAGTAAATTTATAGATATAAAAGTACGTTAGAATTTTTTTGTCAAGTAAAAATAATGTTTGACTGTATGCTCTTTCTTAGTATACGTAATATTTGATACTGAACTGCAAATTCGATACTATTTTCTTTTATGAATTATGATACAGCCAAATCCAGAAAACGATTCGTGTTATTTATAATTATGGAAATCAGACATTTTTATTACAATTGTAATGTAATGATCCATGACGATATGAGAACTGAGAAAAA
The DNA here is from genome assembly GCF_026571515.1 of Ruditapes philippinarum. NCBI lineage: Eukaryota > Metazoa > Mollusca > Bivalvia > Venerida > Veneridae > Ruditapes > Ruditapes philippinarum. Next base: position 52,528 of record NW_026864203.1, read on the forward strand.
ACAAGAGCTGTCACAGAACGTGACAAATGCCCCTGAAGGATTCTAGTTCTAAACCAACAATTACATGTTAAGTGTGGTGGTAAAAATTGACAAAGTTTGAACCCCAGCAGTGAATTATAAGTTAAACAAAGAAATCTAGGTCTTGTTCACAACACATTGTCCATCTATGGTGACTTTATATTTTTAAATAAAAATTGAAACTTTCATGTATATACGGAAGTTACAGAGCGGACACAACAACCACCATTTATATGTATATAACATAAATAACATGAATTAAACCCAAGCAGTGACCTTAAACTAAGGCGTAGGAACACGGGTCTTAAGGGCAACACATCATACATTTATGATAATTTCATATGTGAAATAAAAAATATAATCCTTTCATGCATATTATTTTCAGAGCAGACACGACCATATCTGCCTATATGTATATTAATATCAAAATTAACAAAGTTTGAACCCCCACAATTACCTGGACCTAAGTCATAGAAACCAGTCTTGTTCGCGACACACCATACATCTATGGTTATTTCATATATGAAAGAAAAATTAAAATCCTTTCATGCATACTGAATCAGAGCGGACATGACCAGTGGACCACTGTCTATATGTATAAAGCCTGAATGACTGACGGAATGACAGACTGACAGACGGACGGTTCGATTTTAATATGCCATCCTTCGAGGGCATAAAACATTTACTTATATGTATTATTAATTTAGGTGACATAAAACAACTCTAAGTAAAGATTTGGTTTATATCATTCCAATATGCCCTTACATCTACATAATGAGTGTAAATTAAACACTTAACATTAAGGAAGCCTACAATCAAAAATTTAATTTAGCATTGCCTCTTTTACTGTTACTTTTAACGATTCTCTTTCACACTGTATTGAATGGCTATCAATTTCAAAATACCGCTACATGATCAGCAAGATTATCAGCCCATTTTCTCACTCCTGAATGAGTCTCACAACTTCTCATGGTGTCCATATGCGAGATACCATGTAACGGTGGAGACATCGGAACACATTCAAACTACGTGCGCACCAGCCATAAGAAAGGCAGTAATACACATCAATGCTGTCATTCGTGTAGATAATCCAATTCATGTAGTTATTGCTGCTTACATGTATGCTCTGCAATTTCGTGCACAAAATAAAAGGATCCTTTTGAATTGTGAAAAAGGACAAGTCAAGACTTTCTGTCTATTTATTCTTGGAAACAGCTAGAGCTTAATAACATGCTTTTTTCTCATCCTGGGAAAGTGTACTGAAGACATTTCGTCCGTTGACTCCTAACATACTTCCTGCTTTGGCAATTTCTTGTGAATATTTTTTAATGAGAATAATACTAAATTAATAAGATTTGAAACTTCTTGTTGAATTTTTAAGCAATTAAATGTCTAACAAATCTTTAATACCTTAATAACTATGAAATAGCACTGACTTAAAATGCTTAAAATCTGAAGGAATAAATACATTAATGAAATAACATATTATTTACTGAAAAAGCACTATCTATTTTATTAATTATTAATAAAAAACAAAAGGATTCATGATCAAGGTTTTGAACTCAATTCTCCTGGGTGAGAGGCTCCCATGCTACCACTGAGCTAATGCCACATTCCGGGATGCTATGACATCATTTAACAAGTAGTTTTACATATACATCAATGCAGACGATGTGGAATTATAAAGTTTAAATACTCTATATACAGTATCTTTAAATTGTTTTGAGACTTGCGATAATTTTATTTTCACAAAGTAAATTGAATTCTTCTTATCTACCTTTTAAAAAGACATAAAAACCTCTTAATCACTGTGTTAAACGACCACAGTTGTTTGTTGTTGTTGTTTTGTGAGGGCGAAAGAACCGGACCCAGATCAAGTATTCAGCAATAAAATAGCTTGAACAGCATAACTTCTTTCAATGAATCAATAAAATTACATAACAACACCTTGCTATTTCTAAGAATGAAATATTTAAGCCATAAGTAGAATTTCAGCATTTATTTATAAGCGTTTACATATAATTCTTTTAACCTGCCAGAGTTTTGTTTACAACTGTTACAGTGGAAACCGTCGAACTCGTACCAAAACATAATCGTACTTATTTTAGTGAAAGTGCCTTTAATTTACTAGAAATGATTTTCCTGCAAACATTTATTAAAATATATGTTATGAATCATTTTTCAACAACTTAGAATAAAAATTAATAATGTTGAGTGCAATATACATGCTCCATGATTTGCATTTACTGAAATTAATGCCAGAAAATGACGTTTAGATATTAGATAAAAATCTTATTTTGGAATAGAGCACAGGCAAGCCCCAACTTTATATTGATATAGTTGAGGCCTTTGATACATTACAACACAATGGTGTAATGATTTTGATGGGGCTGGACTGTGCTGATACTTTATTTTTCGTTTAAAACACCAAAAATACGTGAATTTTCCTAATTTTGCTGGAAATAGGGGTATTTCCATAGAAAATAAATCATACTAAATGTAAACATATGTCTATAAATTCATAACTTTTTAACAGTTTAAGGATTGAACTTATAAATAAAACCTAAAAACAAGAACTTTTCATCAAATTATTTTTTGCCAAAATCTTGGGCAAAAATCCATGGTTAGTGAACCTAGCTCTTTGCCTCTATTTCAATAAGAAGAAAATAAGTCTGTTTAAAAGTTTCACTTGAATTTCTATATCAAGTATTCATAGATGTATTATTTCATTTAAATATCATTAAATAAACAAATGAAACAAACGACTTTTTTTGTTAACAAGTGTTATTCTTGCATAGCAGACTTGCGTTTCCGTGAGTTTTACACATGCCGGAAATTTTACCTGGCATGGGGGTGCCAGATGAGTCGCGTGCTATACAACAACGTCATTTTAACACATTTTATGAATGAGCCGCGTTAAAATGACGTCACTTTAGAAGGAAACTACGTGCTTAGGATGACGACAGTTCGCCGTTGTTATTGAAGTTTTAAATTCATTCGCTTTTATAAGAAAATAGTTATGGAAGAAATTACTTTAATTTCCATGAACAAATATCTTATTTAGGTAAACCATTGTATATGTCAAATGATATGGCAGCATGTGCAAAAAAAATATATAACATATGTTTGCGATTCGGATCGGTACATCCGTCCCTCAGGAACGTCGTGAAAAGCTTTAAAGCTGTACTTTAATTCATCAACAGATTTTACAATCTTTTTAATTTGAAAATAATAGTTGCCTCACAAGCGATTATTGTTTACAATAACGTTTTCCGATCACATTTCTTATGAATATAATATATTTCCCTTAGTAAAATAAATAGATAAATTAAAGAAAACAATATAATCAAAAATGTCAATGGGGGAGAGATTTTACACTTTAAAAGATCAAAATTGTGTATTCCTTTTTTCCACTATATAAATATTTCACCTTCAAAGAGTATAATCATTATGTTGAATTCAAAGTAGATCGAAACATGTAAACACAGAACAGTTTTATCGCATCTTATCCTTTGTTCATGCTCGAAATTCTATTAGATTATAAGATTGTATCTTGTTTTGTTTTATTGAAAAAACAACATAACTGTGCTTGCATACTCAAAGATACATGACAGTACAGATAAAATACTTGTCAAACGACTCATTAACCAAAGACAGCTAGGTCATTGATTAAATCCTAATTGTGAAAGATTAAAGTGTTTACTAATAATTCAATGCTAAACATTACAAAAGAAAAGCATATTGTAATGAATTTTGAACGAGTGCAAAATAAACAAACAAACATAAAAAAACGAAAAACAACAACAACAAACAATTAAATAGAAGCATATAGTGTTACTGTAAGATGAATAAATATAACAATTTAAATTATTTATGCTGTAATCGCACCATGAGACCCTGTTTTAGTAACAACCTGACATGTAATTATCAATATGTATTTGACACCACATATCTATCACATCTATTTAATAGGGAACAGTCATAGAAGGTAAAGAATATCCCTTTCAAGGACAATATCTTGAATGTAGATTGACTAAACAGCAATTAAGCAATTAAGTAAAGTGTATATCTCCTTCCCGTCGTTGTAGATAGCTAGATAGATATTTATTCAGGTTAAAACACATATACATGTATACATAATATAAACACTTAAGCATTTTATATAAAAATGATGACACAATTGTAATTAAATATTTCGGAAATTTGTCAAACATAAATATCACAGACGTCTCATTTAATAATAAAATATTATAACTAAACAAAATACAAAACTCTTTCTTACCTATGACTAGATATCAATTTACTAGTTTAATAAAATGTGAGGACGTAAGTGGAAACATGTATAGAGTAGTGTGCAATAACCTCGGATTGCCCATGAAAGCCCGAATGCCTATTTCCAATGGGGTCCTTGGATATATACTTACTATAATATACAATATAAAACACAAAAACATTGAAAAATACAAAACTTTGGAAACTGGAAGATGTCATTTACGTAAAATATCAAACTTTAGTATTTCCATTAACTTTGCTAAAAGGAAAACAATAAAAATGAGATCAATATCTAGTCATACTAGTGGATTTAATTACGATTTCCTAACCTAACTGTTCTAGTAAATGGGCCTTCACTGAGCTTTTGAAATATCCTATCTTATTAATTCTTTTGATGCATGTTGGCAAGGAATTCCAATCATTAATTGCTTTTTGAAAAAAAAAATACATTATTTTCCCATAACTTCTTGGGACCCTGAAATTGTACTGATTTGACCGAGTTGAATAAGAATGAATGTCTCTAACAGGTATAAAATTTTCTATCATATATGAAGGGCACTGGTTATTAACAATTTTAAAAACATGATTAAGACGTAATTGCTTATTTCTGTTTTCTACATTTAGTAAAGACATATTAGCAAGAATAACATTATTGACACTATCTCTAGGTCCCATACCGTGTATAAATCTAACAATTTTATTTTGACAAATTTGAAGCTTATTTTTAAAACACTTGTTTAGGCTCGGGTACTAAGAAGAACATGCATAATCAAGGTGACATTGTATTAGTGCTAAGCATAAATATTTTCTAGTCCTAAAATCTAAAACATTTGCTTGCCTATACAAAAACTTAAGACGTGAATTCACCTTTGTAAGAATACAATTAACAATAGATTCACCTGACAAAGAATCATCAATATTTAAATCTAGATATTTAACAGATTTTGTGGATTTAATAGTATGTCCATTACAAACAATTTTAAACTCTTTAACTATGAAGTCTTATAACTTCTGATATTCTTTAATTGTTTGCTTTTAAGTAATTTTTTTCATAATGAATGTTCTCTAATATCACAGCCATATGCCCTCATCTTCGGACGCTCTATTGCAAAGTTTAACCATTTTAATGTTTAATGTTTAATGCTGCTCATGTCGATCCTAGGGGGGGGGGGGGGCATAGACAGTTGCTCAACTACCGTAAAGGAAACAGAATAATCCGCAACAGTTATCAAGATTTATTTGTTGTATATTCTTTAGGGTTCTGTATTTTACCATTCTATTGCAATATCCCGACGTCCAGTCACAGACATGATTTCTTCTCACTTGAACTTTTGATCGATTTTTTTAACTGTATCGTGCAAGTTCACAATCCATTCGTAACCAATATACACATGTTTAACCACGCACTATAGCAGACGATAATTATACAGTACTATTGTATGTCTATACATGTGCCATTTGAGTTATTAGATTATGTATGTGATATTAACTACAAACATACAAATAATATACCAAAAAGCAATGTTACTTTTGGTAACCGTTGAGCATATAAATGCATGGGAGTTGGACCCATATTTCTACATTTTTATTGTATATAGAAAAACAAGATGTATTTGTTTTATAAAATCGTATAATTTGGCATAAAAAATAAATAAATAAAAATGTGTGACCTGCTTAAGGTTTCTTTCAAACAAATCTTTTGTTCACTCAAAAATTAGATTCTAACTATAGTATTAATTTAAACGATAATGTCTGCAAAACAAGGTTATATATTTAAAGTCGTGTGCATTTTTTTAATATAATAATGGAACAAAGCAATTTGAAGACAATGAAACAATTACACGATTTATACATTTGATCAATTGAAGTATTGGATTTTGTTCAATTAATACATGTGTCTGACAGCAAACATAATACGTTAAGTGTTTTATTATTTTTTTCTAAATGAAAAGGATCGCATACCAGTATAATTACAAAAGCGGTTGACTTAATAATCAAACTTATAAATACACTCTTTGAATGATTTTAACAAGTCAAACAGAAACATGATATTTTATTGTTCAATTTATTTGGCAATTTTCTTATACTATTCATAAAAAGACCATTTATATTAAATTTTCCCTTTAAAACATGAGGTTAAATTTTATTGGCTAAAAGGCAACGAAGCGCAATTAATAATGTAAATCTTTTTAAAGGGGGCAACGTATTGTTTTCTAAAATTTTTTTGGAAAATATAGAATTTTCTGGTTTTAAGTTTTTCAAGTGTCTCTCAATTAACATTGAAACGTTTGAAATTAAACAGTTTAGAAATGAACATTGTGCAAAGTATCGATATCACTTGATTCAAAACAATATAAATGGATTAAAGATAATTAACAGTAAGTAATACATTTTAATCATTAATTTTTCTGTATTACATGTATTAGTTATCTCATGCAGTAGTTTTATTTGTACTGTATTTTTTTTTAATTTCATACATATGTTATAAGGATATTCAAATACATGTACTCGGTCACTTTCGGTTTTTTAAAGTAAGACATAGAAAATCACAAAATTGTGGGCTCAGTGACAATGAAGTGAAGCAAGCGTTTATGTGAAAGAAAAGCGTGTCCATAAAACTATTTTATGAAGGATGTTGGTGTGTTCTAATGGATGCCAAAGCCAAACAGTAAATCAAATCTTGCATGCGTAAAACAACTTTGATTGGTTCAATATTAGGATATTCAAGTACATTTACTCGGTCACTTTCGGTTTTGAAATTCCTAGTTAGACATATCAAATCACAAAAATCTTGGGCTCAGTGTCAATGAGCTGAAGCAAGCGTTTATTAAAACTATTATAATTATAAAACTATTTTATGGAGGATTTTGGTGTGTTATAAAATCAGTACATCGAATCTTGCAACAATTTTGGTTGGTTCAAACTTAGCGTTAATCTGTAATACTGGAAATACATATTTTTGACAAAAAAAAACACAACCTCAGAATTCATTACCGAAACTTGTTATCCATTTAGTTGTTAATCTAGACAAAAAGGGATTTTTACTTTATTGATATAAAAAGCCATTTTTTATGTATGCATGTTTTACCAATACACGGTAGCAGACGATTTATAACAAAATAATGCCGAACCAAAACTTACAAACCAAATACAGAAATCAGAACGCGTAACAACAATAGAGGCCTTTATCTCTTTACTATTTTCAACATAACTGGTTTCCTAGCAGTGTCCGACCCTAAATCGCACATTATAACAAATAAATAAAGCTCTGTCTACGGAAAAGTATTTAACTTTGATAAACCTATACAGCATATCCATGTTTTTCAATAGTGCCCCTTTTCTTCACTTTAAATTGGAATTTAACCTTTTCCCACTTTTATTCAAAATATAATTCAGTACAAGTAAGAACTGTTAAGATGAATTTATCTGTTTGTGTCGTCTGCAAATTTATTGTTCAAAGGCATTGATTACCTGGAATAGGGTTCAGTTATTGCACATTGGCATTAAAACTAAAATTCCCAGGTGTTGCTTATTAGTCAATGTTGCAAGTTCTCTAATATAAGTTTAAACAAAAGGAAACAACAAAACATATAAATCACTGTACTATTTAACTGCTGTGTTAGATAGGAAACAAATATCTCTCTGATTTGCTGAAATAACATGCATATAGAGGCCCACTGGTAAAACTAACCTCTTCTGGATGAAAATGATAAAGGGTCGGAAATTTGCTAGGGGCCGGAAACCGCTAGGAAACCAGTAACGGATGTAAACTTGGCACTGTTGAATATTTAATTATACATGTACAGGGTTCAAGCCAGAAATATCTGAAGGCATGTTGCAAATTTATTTTAGCCCGTTGGCTCGGCTTGGAATATTAAAGGGGAGAATATGTTAGAAATATGAGCTAATTAAGTATCTGCCAGTTTTGCATATACTTTTATATAAAACAAGAAAAGAAAAGGTTACTTATCTACATTTACTCTTATATAGATTTACTGTATAACCTTTTATGTAGATGTGTTTACAAAATCAAACCAGAAGTAAAAGCCTTTGACAGACATGGAAAACAATAAAATAATTAGACTACATTGTTGTGTAATTATTTGAACTGTACGTTACAGTATTCCATACAAAGATTTAACTGAGCACGTTAATCATATTGTTATATCTTTTCAAATGGATAGTTATACAAAGAGCAAAGAAGGGTAACGTTTAAAAAGCATTCCATTATATGCCTGGTAAATTTTTAATGTAAATCGATCATACAAAAAAGGTATTTAATACATTCAATATTAATGTGTTATTTATTTATAGAATAGAATATTAAGCTAAAAACGATTTCAATGAGTCTTCATTCATCCCAGATTAAAAAAGTTGCGGATTACGACAAAAACAAAACTGTTTCGGTAAACCTTCACAACAGTACGATATTTAAATATACATCCGAACAAATAACCATTTTTAAAGAATAACCTCTAAATTGCCCCTTTAAAAAAACACCGATTTTATTAGCCAATCTGAATATTTAGTACAAGATCAATGAAAAGCAAACGTGATATGTAAACTTCTAAGATGCTTATTTACCAATATTCAAGTCACATAGTTATAATCACTTATTAAACAATTTAATGACATGGCAAATATTTTGTTGCGAAATTTGGCGTCTTCTGAGTATAGTTATATGCCGGCTTCATAAACTCTGATCCCTTTCAAAATTAAATTTTGTTTGGTTCGGCCCACTGTTTTCTCTTTAAGGGCACACCATTTTAACTTGAGGACCATACTCCACTTTTTCATTGAATGACATTAACATGTCTCATTGAAGGTTCTTTTATATGTATGAATGTCTTTTTTATGAACATATTAAGGGTTTTTTAGTATTCCAAATTTTACCATGTCATATTAAATGTTCTCTACTGCTTACAACCGGTGCAAGGGTGCGTGGATGGTAACTTGCTCTTTACAATACCGTCCATAAACAGTCTCAATTAAACAGAGCCTGCAACATTTTCAAAGCCCCTTGTCGTTTTGCGCGTTCTCTCTATTTTACTTTATTTGCTTCCTCCTAAATGCATCACTTTCCATGGACTTCTTGTGGCATGTCAGAAGGTTGTTGGATTATTTCAATTGCATATCATAACACCCTGTGTATCTTTAACATCACAATCAGACAATCAGAGCAATGCTTTAATATACGCTAGAAAAAAAGGATCTGCTTTGACTTTACAAAGTTACAAACACATATGAACATCAAAAATGAAAGAAAAATGTTTCTAATTTAAAAAAATATATCCAGTTTATACTTAAATGTTGAATGAATTCTGCTTACTCCAGTGCCTTGAGGGTATAATTGTAGATTGTAATTAAAAGTACTGTTTGCTGAAATACTTGTATAACGAATACACAGCCATATGCTAGTTTTTTTCCGTTTTAGGCTTTCTTAAGGTATTCTGGTTATCGTCTATTATATCGTCAAATCAATAGTCTTTTCGTCGTGCGGAAGCCGTAAAAGCCGACAAGTATATTTGTTCATATTTGATTTTACGTCACAGTATAGACGACGATTCAGCTTTTCTGGTGGAGGAAGACATCAGGTGCCCTTCATTTAGTTATTTCAGGCACAATCGGGCGCCTGATTAAAACCACCGACGTTCCGTATAAAACGTGGATAGCTTCCTCACATGAAAGAATCAAAAGTCTATGTTGAGATTCGAATCCATTGTGGTGAGCGGTCGACCCTTAAATTCAATTTTTATTTAAATTGATTTAATTTATAAAAGTGTAATTTGATCGTCAAGAACAACACTTTGTTTCGTCGAAATTTATAATTGGGTGATTCTAGTATTCCTCCTCTGATATTGTCTGACAATTCTTAGAATGTGTTTTGATTTTTTTACTTCTGCCTTTTGGCGGATTACATGTGACATGAAGGCTTTATAACCTTTTATCCCTATAAAAATTGAATTGTATTTAGTTTTGCTTGTTACTTGGGTATGATACCCCATTTTTCTGGAAGGCTACGAACTGGTAGAATTATTGATAACCACCAGATGAACATATCGACAATTATTTTATTTGACCCAACATTTATCAATTACATACTTAAAAGTTAAACGTTGAGTGCTGCTTACGTCGGTGGAAGGATGGGATGTGATTCGTAGCTTGCAATTACAAGTACTGATCATGAACATGCTCAATCAAACCGACATGTAACATTTTCAAGTCTGCCATCTTGTGCATTCTAAACGGATTCCGTTTGTTTCGTTTTGTTTTGTTTTTGTTTCTCTATTTAATAACAGTATATATTTTTACCTATGATATCCAAGTTGAAACATTTAAAGTATGACCCATTTATCACCTCTGAATATTGACAATAAGATATTCATATGAAAAAATTAAAATTGTTTAATGAACATGTCGTCAACTGGCAATGGTTATATACAATATATTGCGGTAATTGTAAAGCCTTTGATGCGGACTACTATTCCATTCTATCAAAATAAAAAAACTATTGGCGGAACTAATTATTATAGAATATATAGAGTGGGAGTTAGCATCAAATTTCATATACAAGGATAGCAATATCCAACTTTAGATAAAGTTATACGATTTTCGTCCGTCACTGCTACGTCAATTACGGACAAAGGACTGTATATTAACAGACTTATCTATAAATGTTGACTATATTGTTTTTGAAGACACGTTTATAATTTATCTGAATATTTTGAATTCCTTTCTTTGTCTGTATGCCACCTGAAGTGTTGCCATTAAAGACACTGTATGCGTGCTGCTTAATTGAAGAGTAATATAGAATAACATGTAAAAAACCAAAAACATCTACATACATCTACATACATGTATTTGTGATCAATGATAATTGTATACATGTATAATAAAAAAGTAAACACAAACATACAGCTTATTTTCAGTGTTGTTATATATTGTTTTATAGCTATGACAACGTTACTAACATACAGCTGATTCAGTTTGTTTTATTTCCAATAAAACTTACGTCATATTCTTGTTTACAATTATTATGCATAATAATATTAAAATGCTATTATTTGATAGCGATAATCTTTGCTTTAAGTATAGAATTGAATTAAATAATAAAACGCTTTTCGTATATAAGCGTAATTTTACCAATTTACCATTATGTCACATTTTCAATAACATATTTCTTCAACAAGCGTGTTTATTTCAAGGCTTTAAAGGCTTAAGTGAAATCAAAGAAAAAAAATCACATAACACTAAAGCTAAAATAAACAGGCCGAAAAAAAACAACATATAATTAACAACATCGTTTAAATAGTCTTCGGATCGTTGGACCAATCTCATGTGTCGGTTATAATTTTAGATCGGCCAAAAACAATTAGATTTATTCATATTAACATACGGTTATATATTGAAAACTATCTTATGTTGTTCCGTATTAACTATTATTAAGCTTTTTGATAGTTATAGTAAACAACTTGGTTTCAATTAAATTTTGGACACTATAACATGTATAACAGCCGTTAAAAATATGAAGGGATACTTGTTTCTTGTGGATGTCGACTTTGGTACAATATTGTCTCAAATATGTTATGAAAAAAGCTAAGAAGCACATAAACAATCTTCAGTTGACACTCTAGTTTATAATTTCATTTTGCTTTATTAAACCTTGTTCTTCAAGTGTCTGAACAATAAACCTTTAGAAACAAATCTGGTAAAATTCTCTTCAGAAAAGTCCAAAACAAGTCCAGATAAGTTTATCACATTTTCATAACTGGGACAGGTTACAATTGAGTAAAATGTTTAAATCTTACAATTCATAATAAATATTGCATTGGTGCTAGTCAGCCAGAACACGACTACATACGTATTATCATTCTTTGATGTTGACATTCCAAAGTACATGTATGGCATTTTAATGACAAGGAAATTTGCGTAAATAAATCAATTAAAACAAGTTTTTCATATTTTAATGATCTTGAATATAATAACCACATAAAATAAATCAAGGATCTGTCTAGCTGTCAGAAAAAAACAACAACAACTAAAAATAGGAAATAAATCATGAAAGCCATTATCTTTTGCCATTATTATTGGGTAAGGGCAAGGGTTACCCTTATCATTACAGTTAATTGCATGGTGTAATTATCCCGAACGCACGAGATCAATAAAAAATGACAGACTGATTAATTAATTAATTATTTTATTAATTCACTCATTCATTCATTCATTCATATATTTATTCGTTCTTTCATTCAATAATGATGATAATAGAGTAGATATTTTATGGATTATGATTCGTTTGATTTATGATGTTGTGTTATCTGTTGTGCTCAATTTCTTAACTAATGATTGGCCAATGTGTATTTTTATCATATGAGTCGTTTTAGTCACAGTCCATTATTGTTTGAACATATTTGATTAAAAAAAAATAATATAACAAGTATCAGGTCAGTGTAATTGTGATATGGAAATAAGATATTTTGATAATTCAATTTTATCTATTAAATACATAACAAGAGGCTTCTAACATTTATTATTTTTAACGCTTAACATCTCACGATCCAACCTGTCATTAGTTTTTAGTTACGCACATTGAATATGATTTATATAGATATCATTCATTTCAATAGACCGTTATATATTGAATATCTGCGGTTCTCTAGTGGAGTATAATTGCACAAGAATAGACAAATCCTGTCCTTCATTTTAAAAGATAAAGGTCCCATAACGTTTTTATGGCCACTTTGTAAATTTAAACACTCATGTTGCAAAATAATGATTGCGAAACAAATTTACAGCTACTTTCTGTATTAAGCTTTATCGTCTTTTATAACGTAAGATCGATTTTTGTTTTTCTCAAATTAAAAACCGACTTGAAAAAACGCTTTTTGTAGCCAAGCAGAGGAGTGACAATAGTTGCATTTAATCATACGTGATAATCAGAATATGAATAAAAGCAAATGCCGGGAAAATGGACATTGATTTGTCACATAAATTATTCAAAAGAAGCAATGCTGTAACAATTGTACAGTCTGAATTAGGGGTAGTGAATAACCATTTATAATATACTATACTAATTTTAGTAAAAAAAAACTGAAATGTGATATATGCATTGACGTATTTGCTTGTAAGTTAATCTATAGATAGATAATATCTTGAGGTGTTTGAAATTCATTGGAGTACATCGACTCCTGGGCGGTTAAACTGATATTAAATACGTAAGTAATTTGTACCAAACCGTAAAATTGAAGAATGAAACGGATTAAATAAGATAATTGTAGACATTCCCTTATCAAGAATCAAAATTCTTTTTATTATACCGATATGTTCATACTAACTGTGTTATGTTATTCAAAAAATATTGTAAGGTAAATGTTTACCTTTGGTGAATGAAATCTACATTACAATTTAAAATTTACAACATAAATCATAAAACATGAATTAAATAAGACAACGTACCTTTTAAAAGTCTTGTTTGATTTTATTAACCTGCAGCTGTCAATTGCATACTGATTATACGGTCAATGTACACAATTCATAAATCTTCAATAGATTTTCGAAAAGGTCTGTGAGATGTACGCAGTAAAATTTAATTTAATTAAATTAACGGTAAATGAGAAAATCTCGGCACCATTGCAAAGGGCATATAGCAACCTGTCATGTAAACTTTTACTGTATTAGAATTAACAACATTTACCTACTTCCACCCTCTCTAATGTAAAACAAAATTATCATGTATATAACTATTCCTTATTTATATATAAAGGTCATTAAATACCTCTTTAAATGTAAAGTTGATATAAAAATTGAATTGCGTCCCTTTAAACGATACTTACCCTTGCAAATATATATATACAATTGAAATTGTATGAATAACTCTTCAAATGTAAAATTGATACAATAATTGAATTGCGTCCAGTGTCTATTCTAGGAGGGGGGATGGGGGAATTCACCCATATTTTTGAGAATTCCTCCCGGTTTTCTAGAGGAAGGGGGGATAATACAGAGAAAGAAGGAAAAAGATCATCAAATGTAATAAATTTTCACTTTTCGATAAAAATCCCCCTGTTATTCGAATCCTAGAATAGACACTGGCGTCCCATTAAATAGTACTAACCAGTTACAATAGAAGTTTCTTGATTAACTCTTCAAATGTAAAATTGATATGAAAATTACATTGCGTCCCTTTAAACGATAGTAACCATTTTTCAATCCTTTCGTCAGTTTAGATATGACAAAGGGGGTGTTGAGGCGTGACAAAAATAAATATTTGATTAAGAAAAAGTCATAGTATAAAGGCAAATTGTTCGAAGCATGAAAATTTAAACACCCAATCTTAAAGAGCTAAAATATTAAGAGAAAAATACCAGAAAGAAACATTACGACCTATAGCCAGTAAATCGTGTACAGTAAAATGATTTTGGACAAAGAAGCGAAATTGATTTCCTTTAAAAATATTTACGTGAATTCTTTGTAAGTTTTAATACAATTATCATTAACGGCAAATGTCGTCTCTGGTATTCGCTGTGTATTGGACAATGTTAGTAATGTCTATAAATCATACGAGATGACAAGGTTAACGTCTTTTCTGTCATACAAAGTAAAGAAAAGGTAAACAATAGAGTAACGGGTAAAGTATCACGCTATGATATCGCATGACAGTAGAGATAAAATACTTGTCAAACGACTCAATAAACAGAACCAAACACACGTCATGAATTAAATCTTTTAGTATAGGTTTGTGTTTAATAATATGCATTAACAAAAATAATTGGTCAAGCCTGGCGACCAATTATTTTTGTTAATGCATAATATTAAACATTAACCTATTTAATGATCAACATTATTTTTTTTCAACTAACAACAAGGCATTTCTCTAAATCACCTATAGCCCCGCCCTTTCGCTCTACAACATGTCTACCCCTTGTCAAGTTGCTAACATGTCACATTTAGATAAGCTAAATAAATGGCCCAGGCACATTTTTTACTGAAATGTCACAGAATTTATACCTTTATCTACAGTAAGACTATCATGTCTATAATATGTCTGGAAAAAAACAGCGAGGAAAACGATGCAATTAGGTAAAAACAATGGAGTTAATGAAATGTGTACATCCTTTTAAAATAAATGGAAAATGTGAGAAAAAAAATACATTAGAGATTATTCACTGATACAAATTCGTTATTAGCTTCAAGTTATTAACTAACATTTAAAATCTCTATTGATTTGCTCATTTGAAAAACAGTTCATTTTTTTCTGTGTGAAGGGGGTCAATTTTCAATGAGTTTTCCAGCCAAAAATGTAATAATTGTATTCTTGATATCAATGATTGTTAATGCAGTTTATTCCTATCAAGTGAAAGAAAATAATGTTATGGTTACTTTTTCTATAAAATATAAAGTTTAAAACAGTCAGCAATTTATAACAGTCATTTTTCTTAGAGTTCAAAGGATATAAAAAAGTTAATATGCAATCATTTGTCTCTGCGTACCCAACATGTATTATCTATGTAATAAATCAGTTGATTGTATCCTCATATTTAGAAACACCTGACCTCGACTATTTTTTTTTATGTTGGCATTGTTTTGCTAACCTTGACATTTTACAAATCAGAGTGTAAACCATACCTCTAACTCCTCCCCAATATAATGCATTATTGAAATGTGTTTGAATTTTATTTAGTTAGTACACATTAACCAAAGTTAGACATAGCAGAAACTTGAAAAATACTACAATGTGATTGGACAAAAAATAATGTTGATCATTAATCACTAGTAATTCAATGCTAATCATTACAAAGGAAAACCATAATATGATGAATTTCGAACGAGTGCAAAAACCTTTGATTAAATAAAACCATGGATTGTTAAGATGAAAAAAAAAAATCATTTGTGCTGTGTTTCTATGGTTTGACTCTGTTTAAGTTTAACATTAAATTATCAACATGTTTTTGACACAGCTCAGTTAACACACCCTCTAGTAGGGAACTGTCCAAGAAGGCAAAGCATATTCCTCCCATATCTTGACTGAAGATTGACTTCTAAACATAAATATAGGAATACAGAATGGTACTTTAAAATGTAAGTTTCCGTTTTATAAATATGGCTAGTACAAACTACGTTAACGCTAAATGAATTATTTAGAAGAACAACTGTGACATGTTTGATTATTAGTATATTATAAAAAATATTGCTTAAAATTTGAAGTTTATATTTGTAGAAAAAAAGAGATACAGCGTCGATGTACGAAATTTTGACAATAAATAGTTGTACAAATATTGTACGTTGCGTGCTATGTGCGTGAGTCGCAAAACTAATAAATTAACTGGAAACTAAAATAGTGATTGAAAACAAAACGGAGGATAAAAAGAACATTGATGACAGCGTTATGTAACTCTTTATGAAAGGACTGTGTAGAAAGTTTCGTTTTGATTGGCGATTTGCTCAATGAGGTGACTGTTAGGGAAACAAGTATATTGTGCATCTCCTTTTTAACCGTTGCAAAAGTTGCAAAAAAATGAAGGCTTATAACGTCTTATGCTCTTTTAAAATTTCGATTTTAGTTATCATTATTTTCAGGCTGAAGGCTCTAATATCACAGCCGTATACCCACATCTTTGGATGCTCTAATTGCAAAGTTTTACCATTTAATGTTTAATTTTGATGGATTCGGTGCTAGGGGATATAGACAGTAGCTTAACTACCTTTGAACACCAGTGTTCAAGGTTACTGTAATGTATATTCGGTAAGGTTGTGTATTTTACCATTCTATTGCAATATCCCGATGTGGTTTTGAACTTTTAGTTCTTCTTTTAATGTCTTGTTTATATTCCCCTATATTTATCAATAAATACTTACAAAGCGGAAAACTTATTCAATTAATTCAATAATATTTTGGTAGATAAAGGTCACGTGATATAATCATCAATAAGTATTAGTTAAATCGTGGTGGTTAAGTACGTGGTTAAGCATATGAACGTTGGTAACATAAAAACTTGTGAATACACTCTTTGAATAGCTTTAACAATCCAAACAGAAAAGTGATATTCCCCGTCCAATAACCTTTTTTTTGCTTATGCATTTATACATTATTTATATAAATAGACCATGAGTTGTTCAATTTTCATTGGCTATCATGCAAGGTGTTTTTCCAACCGAAGCGCGAATATAATAGCGTTGTCAAGCAAGGGAGGCAATATATTTAACTTCATTGTTTAAGAGAATATGTTATAAATTTTCTGTGTTCAATTGTATCAATGAAATTTCATTTACAAATTTGAAATTTTTTTTTTTGAAAATGAACATTGTGCACAATTTCTATACCACTTGATTAAAAAAAATGTAAATGGATTAAAGAAGATACTTAAGTTATACATACATATATACGTCTATCATTCATTTTTCTGTATCAGTTACCTCATCTAGTATTTTTGTACTGTATTTTCTCCTTTTTTGAACAGACATCATCTTTTCTTCATGGAATAAATAACAGATGTCATGTTTTTGTTTGGTTTTCTTAACAAAAGTATGTCATTGGGATATTCAAAGTCACTTTAGGTTACCAAAGGTAAACATATCACAGCACAACATTTTCGGCTCAGTGCCAATAAACTTGAGCAAGCGTTGATGTGATAGAAAATTTGTGTCCATTACTATTTTATGGAGGATCTCTGTGTGTTCTTACGGATGCCAAAGCCAAACGGTATATCAAATCCTGCACGCGTAAAAACACTTTTTGTTTAAAACTATCCATAAATTATAATACTAAAAAATTAGCTTTTGAAGGTGAATACTAAAAAACACAACCGCGGCTTTGTTGCCGGAACTATGAACCTATTAGTATTTGGTGTTATCTAGAGGGACGGGGATCATTTCTTTATAAATATAAAAGCCACTTTGTTTTGTTTATGTATTCATTTTTAATCAATACACGCTAGCAGACGATATTTTACAAAATAATGCCGAACACAACCTTACAAACCAATTACAGAAATCATAACGCATATAAACAATAGAGGCCTTTATCCCTTTAATCTTATGAACATCTAAACGGGTTCAGACATAAAAAACTGTTTAATATTTAATTATAATACATGTAGTATATTTTTTAGGAAAGGCTCGTAAACATATTCAGTGCATATAGGTTTAATTGAGCAAGGTAAAGCGAAACTGTACTTATAATTTTAGCCCGATATCTATTTAAGGAGCTTTATGAACACATCTGCAGTTGTTTTATTTAACTTATATTTATCAATTACATATTCAAATGTTGAGTTCTACTTAGGCATGTGCAAGGATGGGGCGTTATTCGTAGCTTGCAATTATGAACAGCCTCAATCAAACTGATATGTAGCATTTTCAAGTTTGCCATCTTGTGCATTCTAAACGATTCCGTATTTTTTCTCTATTACTTTCTCCCAATGCTATCCAAATTAAGACAGTCAAAGAGTGATGTTATATCACATCTCAATATTAACAATAGAATATTAATATGTAAAAAAGTCTTTTATGCTAGGACTATTATGCCATTCTATCAAAATCGAAATAACCTATTGGCGGAACAAATTACAAAAGAATATTTAGAGGACGGGGGTGGGTAATTAATATTAAATTTCATATACAAGGATAGTTATATTCAACTGTAGATAAAGTATTACAATTTTCGTCTCTGCTGCGTCAACTACGGACCAAGGACTGTATGTTAACATAAAATACATGTATTTATAAATAAATATTGACTATATTGATTTTGAAGACATGTGTATTACATATCTGAATATTTTGAATTCCTTCTTTGTTTGTATTCCATCTAAATTATTGCTTTATAAAACACCATAGACATGCTTCTTAAGGTGACAACAGACACTTTCCGTGGTACTCACATAAATGTCATTTAAACAAAGTTATTTTAGTAATAATTATTATTTATTTAATCTTTGTGCATTAAATGTCGTTGATCATCATAAAAAATAACATATTTGAAAAAAATGCCTTTGTAAATGATTGATTTTGAATAAAAATCCTAAAATTTTAAATCGTCCTATCAAAGTCATTTTTTAATTTTTTGTCATCAAACTTTTGGAAAATAACCATACTTATATTATCTAGGGAACCGTGTCTCAAATTTTTTCTATCTTTTCTCAAAAAAATATTACGTAACGTCAAACATTTTATGCGATTATTTTCACCAATCATATTACGTAATTAAAGATAATTAAGTCGCCTATTGAGCAAACAAAAATCCCTGACACGGTTCCCTCCGTAAATGAATTTCCTTTCATGTGCTTTAACCCGCATGTTAATTGCTTGATTATTAAAAAAGTTATGCCGATTCAAAGTTAGTCCGACCCGCATCAAACGAAGTGTCATAAATCGGCTGTTCTCTCTCGGACCCCTACGTTTCACGCTCAATAATTGCATAACACACAAATATCGCACCAAAGGGGGGTCACAAGTTGCGGTTACATACTCTTAAAATATTTTATGACCCAGTGACATCTGACCATTAAAAAGCTGCTGATTAATATCGGTTTAAAGCAGAAATGTCTTCAAATTTTAACGTGATTTACTGGTATATATTGCACATGTCACGTGTCTATCGGTAAATTTTGAGGCACTCAGTGGGGGGAAATGGACCGCATTTGCGCACCGCTAGCGGGGTATTTAATTGTTTCCTTTTTGAAGTTTATTATTATTATCATCAGCATTATTATTGTATTATGCCAATGTCACTCTGCTTGTGTATTCGTGTATGAAATTCCGTTAAAATATAAAATAAAATAACAAAAAACTAAGCTTCTGACAGTCTTTTAAAGTCCATGGTAGATGTACAAATAAGAACGGGATATTATATATTGCTTCCACCAAATTGATAATGCTTCACATATTTTAATAGAAATAAAAGGGATTACTCGATCATTATGATCTGGCCTTCTTGACTTCTAATATGAATATCATCTATGCACGACATAGATATCCAGTTTCTACCGGGATAGACAATAAATTTCATACTTTGTCCCAGATTTATTAGTACTGTGTCCGATTTATTGGCGAACAATTTATTTTCACTGAGAATATATTTTAATATCTTTTTTTTATTTATAGAGAAATAATCATCCTTAGACAATCTAAAATGGTTTAGAAATTTGTCAGGGACACCTTACCACAAGTCACATAGGCGTTCACATATAAAAATGTTGTCTGTTTTTGTTGTTGTTTTACTTGACATTGTTAGAAAACGAGGTTGAATGTAAGGTAAGCCCTTGAATCCGTACAAAAGTCTATCAACTCAACGTAATATCTATCAGATTAACTGGACAGACAAATTATTTTCACACATTATGGATATTTTAGCAACTACATTTTTAATCAACCCCGTACGTGGTCGTGCGATTTGCCGCTATGCTTAATTATTTATGTTTCATACATTATGTTACGTACATTGGCCGACAATTTCTTAATTTATAAAAAAGGCTAAATGTACATATATTCATAAAAGATGTACGTTAGTTGTACGGTGCATGTATTACGAGAAGTATGGACCAGTATGGACCTGTAATTCACGGATATATGGAACTACCGATTTCCGTCATTGATGCCTCAACAGGGGGCGGAGCGTTATCGATAATCGACAGGTTACGCGAATAGCAGATACAAATAGTATATGTTCCGTTTTAAAACGTTTAAAAACACATTTTTTGGACTAACTGCTTCCAAAATTAAATCGCGAATGTGTTCAGAAAAGGTTGATAAATCTACTTAGCAAAAAATCTCATTTTAGGTGTTTTCAGTGATAATTGACATCGTTGTCATCTTAATAAGAGAGTAAAGTACGATAATCTTCAAAAACTAAAAGCATCTACATATAAATATTTTGAATAAATGATCATAGTATGCATGCATCATATCATAGTAAACACAAAGATAAAACTTACTTTTAGTGTTGTAACGTATAATTTCCACGACAACGGTACTATCATACAGCTGATACAGTACTTTTATTTACAATATAATCTACATCAAATGTAGTAGATGTCTTTTCTCTGAATGAAAAATTGAATTTTGTCAAAGCTGCTCAAGAAAAAAGAATAAAAGTCACTTTACATTAAAGCTAAAATGAACAGACCGAAAATAAATACATATTAGGGACACAATCGTTTAAATAATCTTCGGATCGTTGGACCAATCACGTGTGTCGGTTATAATTATAGATCGGCCAAAATGATTAAAATTATTCTTAAGATACGGTTAATATATTGAAAATACAGTGTCTGTCCGATTACATTTATCTTTTAAGTAACGACTTGTGTTCAATTAAACTTTGAACACTATAATAACCCTTATATATATGAAGGGATACATGTTTTTTGTGGATGTCGCTTTTGGCACAATAATTTCTTAAATTTATTATGAAAAAAAGTCAATAAAGCGCACTCACGATCTTCAGTTGGCACTCTAGTTTATAATTTCATTTTGTTTGATTAAATCCTGTTCTTCAAGTGTCTGAGCAAACAAATCTGGGATATTCTCTTCAGAACAATTCCAGTACAAGTCCAGTTAAAAATCTGGAAAATAAAGTGATCCCTCGGAAGCATTTATCACAACAAAATTACGGTTTGATTGAGTCTGTACATGAGGGATCATGTAAAGTACAACATTACTCTGTCAAACATTTGCATAACTGGGACAGGTTATAATTGTGTAAATTTATGTTCAAATCTTACAATTCATGATTAATTAGGAGCAAATTGCATCATATTTTAATGTTCTTGAATACAATAATCAAATAAAATAAGTAGAGGAGTTGTCTTGAATGCCATCATCTTTTACCATAATTATTGGGTTAGGGCAAGGGTTACCCGTACCATTACTGTTTAGTGCATGTCGTAAGTATTTTGCTTAATTCGGTTAGTACTTTTATGTACCGGAAACATGGCATTATTGTAAATAACATTTCTGCACTTATGTCATATTAATGTCGTAATTTTATAATCGGAGGAATAAATTAATTTTTTATTCTGCGAAATTTGAACACATAGTAACTTGCTCGGATTGAAGCCAGTTTTTCGTAGTTTTTTAACGAACAGTCGGAAAAAAATGCTGTAGATATTTATGGATTATGAGTCGTTTGATTTATGCTACGATTGTTGAAATACCGTAATTAATATTCTTAATGGTAAACCAATCAGTCAATTTGCATTTTAAAAACGTTTATCATTTATCTATTGTGCTCAATTTCTTTACTAATGATTTCCCGATGTGAATGTAATCTTATGAATCAATTTGATCAGAGTTCATTATTATTTGAACATATTTGATATAAACAAATAATGTAACACGTAAAATGTCAGTGTAATTGTGATATGGAAATAAAATATTTTGCTTTAATCCATTTTTTCTATTAAATACATAACAAGAAGCTTCTTATCTTTTTAAAACTATTTAAATCTCACTATCCAACCTGTATGTTTTTAGTTACGCCAAATTGAATATGATTTCTTTAGATATCATTCGTGTCAATAGACCGTTGTGTATTGAATATCTGCATATCTCTACGTGGGGTATAATTGTCAAAGAATAAAAGAACAGTGCCCTTCATTTTAAAAGATAAAGTCCAAATAATATTTTTATGAGCAATTTGTAAATTTAAACATTCGTGTTGCAAAATAATAATTGCAAAACAAGTTTCCAGCTACTTTCTGTATTAAGCTTATCGTTTTTTATAACATCCGTTTTTGTTTTGCTCAAATTAAAAATCGACTTGAAAAAAAACTATTTGTAGCGAAGCAAAGCAGAAACAGAATATTTGCATTAAATCATACATGATATGTATAAACAGAATATGAATAAAAGCAGATGCCGGTAAAGTGGACATCGATTTGCCACATTAATTATTCAAAAGAAGCGATGTTTCTGAATCAGACGTAGTGAATAACCATCGACTCCTTGGCGGTTAAACTGATATTAAATAAGTAATTTATACTAAACAGTAAACTAGAAGAATCAATCGAGTTAAATAAGATAGTTATAGACAATCCCTTATCAAGACTCAAAGATCATCTTGTTATATCGATATGTTCATATTAGTTGCGTCATGTTATTCAAAACAATGATTTAAGGTTAATGCTTACCTTTGGTGAATAGAATCTAAATTACAATTTAAAATCATAAAAAGACAACGCACTATTTAATGTATTGAATGGTTTTATTAACATGCAGCTATCAACTGCATTCTGATTATCCGGTCAACGCACACAATACATGAATGTTCAATAGTTTTTTGAAAAGATCCGTGAGATGTAGTAAAATTTAATTTAATTTAATTAATTTAACTGTAAATAAGAAAATATCGGCACCTTTACAAAGAGCATATTAACAACCTGTCATGTACACTTTTACCATATACAATAGAAGTGTCTTGAATAACTCTTCAAATGTGGAATTAAAATGAAAATTATTGCGTCCCTTTAAACGATACTAAACATTGTTTAATCTTTTCGTCAGTTAATATATTTGACATAGGGGTGAAGAGGCGTGAAAAAATAGATATTTAATTTAGAAAAAGTCGTAGTCTAAAGTCAAATTGAGCTAAAATGATAAGAGAAAAATACCAGAAAGAAACATGACGACCTACAGCCAGTAAAGCGTGTATAGTAAATTGATTTAGGACAAAGGAGCGAACTTGTTTCCCTTCAGCAAATATTTACGTGAATTCTTTGTTAGTTTTAATACAATTGCTTATTATCATTTCAATATCTAATTAACGGCAAATGTTGTCTCTAGTATTAGCTGTTTAAAGAAAAATGTTTAGTAAAGTCTATAAATCATTCGAGATGACAAGATTAACGTCTTTTCTGTCAAACAAAGTAAAGAAAAATAAACAATAGAGTAACGGGTAAGGTATCACTCTATGATATCACATGACAGTACAGATAACACACTTGTCAAATGACTCAGTAAAAATAGCCAAACATAAGTAATGTATTAAATCTATTTGCAGATTATAGTTACTTCTAGTAACTTAACGCTAAACATTACAAAAGAAAAGCATATTATGATAAATTTTGAACGGGTGCACAAAGGTTTCATAGATAGTTAAGATAAATAAATACATCAGTTTAAATCATTTCTGCAATGTTCCGATCATTTGACTCTGTTTTAGTAATACAACATCTTTTGACACCACATAACTCACAAATTTTGAAGTATGTTTTCCTTCTAATAGCGAAATATCACTTTCAAGTATATCTCAACTGTAGATGGACTATCTAAACACGAATTAAGAAAAACAGAATGGTACTTTAAGTGAAAGGTTCCCTTTTATATATAGCTATTAATTGACCTGTCTACTGACTCTCTTCGTGCTAAGAGAAACACATGATATAGATGAACAATTTTCAGTTACATGTTATATAGTGCATGTTTTAAAAGTATTGCTTAAAATTTGAAGCAAAGATTTATTTAAAAGAAAAGAGATAATACATTTTGTAATATGACAGTGTTTGAAAATTTGAAATTGTCTGCACGATAATCAGTGGTACAAATATTTTACGATACGTGTTATATGCGTAAACTATTAATTCAGATTAATTGTAGACTCATGCTGAAATTGAAAAGAAACGGATAACAAAATGACGGCGTAAATGCTACTCTTTCTTGAAAGGACTGCATAAAACTTTACATTTTGGTTGAAGATTATTTCAATGGGGTTACATTGACTTTCAGAAAATTAATATAGTGTATATCTCTTTTTTCGTCGTTTTATTAATAAAAAGCCTGAATAACTTCTGATACTTTTGATAAATTTAAGTAGTTGTTTTCATAATGAAGGTTCTTATATCGTAACCATATGCCCACATCGTCGGGTGCTCTAATTGTTAACGAATTACCATCTTAAAGTTTAATGTTAACTTCTGCTAATGGCAAGCCGATGCTTTGGAAGCATTAAGAACAGAAAAATTACATGATTGCATACTCGGTTTGATTGAGTCTGTACATGAGGGATAATGAAAAAGTGCAACATCCCTCACGCCCATAGCATCGGCTTGAGCGGTACTCAATTCTCAACACTTAAAACTGCTGAACTCAATTATCCCAAAGGACCAGAAATATAACAAAACTGAAGTGAAGTTCGGGGCAACTTATTACGACCGCGACACACAGCACTTGACACCTGCTGTTGTGATGTATAAATATCTGGAAACAAGTGATCCCTCGGAAGCATTAAAAACAGCAAAATAACATTAAAATTGCAGACTCGATTTGAATGAATTAATTTAATGTAAGTGTATATTGACAAAAAATGCGTAAAATAAGGAACTAATTTGAAATGTCACATATTTATTTATTTATTTATTAGTCGCATAGTAACACTTAGTTCGTCGTTTGGGTATTCATATTTATTTCATACAATAATAACTTTTGTTTCTTATGAAATCAAAAAAATAAAGTGATATATAACAGTGATACATGTACGCTGCATACAGCTCTCAACAAATATAGCTTCCCGGAGAGACTATGATGATGATATGGTAATCATAGTGGTGAAGAAGATGATGATGATGATATTGATAATGAAAAACGTGATGATGTTTTTTATGAAGATGATGATGATAACGATTATCATGTTGATGATAACGGCGCATCATAGCAGACTACGATAGATTAATGCATGGGAGTTGGACCCATATTTCTTCATTTTTATTGTTAAGATACCATAGTTAAAGAAAACAAGATTATTATTATTTCATAAAATCGTATAATTTGGCAGAACACGATTGTTAATTA
Organism: Ruditapes philippinarum; assembly: GCF_026571515.1. Lineage (NCBI taxonomy): Eukaryota > Metazoa > Mollusca > Bivalvia > Venerida > Veneridae > Ruditapes > Ruditapes philippinarum. Next base: position 78,601 of record NW_026864203.1, read on the forward strand.
TATAAATTAATAAATAGATATGCGACCTGCAAACAAGTTATTTTAAATATTTCTTTATTCACTCAATGTTTTAATTAAATTATAACAAAACTATTTTTTATACGACAATGTCTGCAAAACAAGGTTATATTTTATGTTTTGTGTATTTTAAATATAAGATTGTGACAAAGCAATTTAAAGAAAATCAAATATTTACACGTTTGGTATATTTGAACAAATGAAGAATTAAATTATGTTCAATTAATACACGTACTGGCGTGTTTACTCGTGTTATTTCTATAAATAAAGTTTGAATATCAAATAAGCTGTCAGCGGATCGACTGCTTTACAAACTTAGATTTTTAATAAACAGAAAACAGATGAAGTAAAAAGATTTAACAAAATTATCAAAGAAATCGATTTGAATTGATCATTGTTGTAAGGTCTAATAAAGTACTATATACTTGTAGTTAAGCAAAACACAAATATGATATTTTCATTGATTAACGTGTTGGCTGTAAATAGAGAAGTCCAGACATGTTTGAACTTCAATGGTGTATAGTTTAGAACAATGGCTCAAGGCCGTTAAAAAAATTTAAAACCACACATTAAACAGAAGAAGCAATATAATTTAACTATAGGTGTACGCGCGTAGCCGGGTATATAAATTGTACGCCCTACACAAAGCTCCTCTTTAACCAAATAAAATTTAAATATGAATGAAATTATTCCAAAAGACAAAAGTTAAATGGGAAATAAGTATGTGTACTTATTTTTGCAACATGTTTTATCACATATGCACATATATATATATATATACACATGTATATATTAAAAGATCACTGAAATGTGTAACTTGTTAAAAGTTTATATAATAATTAAATAATATTTGTTTCTGTTATAGAACTTTTATTTAAGGTACATAAAAACTGATTTTGCAATATAAAGAAGAACTACTTAAGCGACAGTTACACTCATATATTTGTACCATTCCAACTTATATGAAAACAAACACATAATCCAAGGACAGTTCAAAACTGTATTAGGAATTTCCTAAGTTTTAAAAAATGCATTTATATATTGGAAACGGATTGATTTATTATCTCATACCCACGACTTAATTATCTCGGGTGCACGACTTATTAACTCGTGGACACGACAAAGTATCTAGTGTGAATGACTTAGTTCTCGCGGCTTTAACATAATATATCGTACCCAAGAGTAAATTATCTCGTGCGCACAACTTAGTAACTTGTGGCCACGACATAGTATCTCGTTCGTACGACTTTGTTACTCGTAGCTACAACATAGTATATAATGCGCACGACTTAGCAACTCATGACATCGACAAAATATATTGTGCGCGCAAAAATAGATAAATAAAAACACACACACATGTCACCTATGTGTCACCGTATTTCTGCCTATATTGACTGCATTTATAAACTAAGGCATTCAAATTCTTTTATTTTTATTTTGTAAATTAATAAAGCAGTGTTATATTATGAAAATAATTGCATTTATTTACCTTTCAGATATATATATATATAAACCTGAGCTTTTTATTTTTGACATATCTAAAGAAGATTGTATTACAACTTTACATGAATATACTAAATAATCCCTCTTGGAATGTTATAAAATTCTTTATTATTTTACATTTTTTTTTCAGCTCTGGATCGGAGCTTACAAGACACTCACCAATGCTTTAAGTGGGAAATATAAAAGTTTGCTAGCAATGGCTTCATATAGCCCTAAACTGTTAGAAAAGAAATACAATAACTGGGTTAAAGCTCAGTTAGCTGTGTTGTTTACTAAAGAAGGAGTTGAACCTTTTGTTTGTAATGAAATGCAACAATTTCAATTGAAATGTCTGCATGCTATATGGTACTTAAATGGTTTATTTAGTGGGACTTGTTGTTCAAGTTGCTGCACGGAAAATGTTGTTTATTGCCGTACTGACAACATTTGTAAAGTTAAGCATGGGAAATGTACGTATCATCGAAATGTTGCGACAAAGTACAATTCTTCTGGCTGTCCTAACAAGATATGTCATAACTTCAAAACTGAAATACAAAATGCGCATAGATACAACGGTCCGTCGTACAAAAACAGTGATGGTACCCAGTGGTGCAGTAATTTCTGGGAAGTAGCAAAGTGCTTCATGCCCCCAGATGGATACAAAGAAAAGGCATCTGCATCAGAAACAGACTTTAATGGTATAATCAGCGTTATCCTTAATCACAAAGACTTCCAGGGAAAAGTACATGAAAACCTCAGTAATAAGACAAATTTATTTGAAGAGGTAAACAATATCTGGATACTATTTAATAATATATAGACTTATGTTTCGAACTTGGTATAAAACAAAAGATTAATATACTTTAATGATTTAAGGAATGTAACACTACAGTATGATATCTATAATAAATTAAGATTTTATCATGCTTTCTTTGAATCATTCAGTAGCTGAGTAAGGATTGAATTTTTTACTTTTACTTAACAGTTTGCTAGTTCATTACTTACTTAGTATAAAGCTAAATATTTGCTGAAAATATTATAGTTCTTTTAACTTTGAAAACGAATGTTTCTAAAATGACTGTATGACACAAATAATTATGTTTCATTAAAAGCGAACGAAAACGCTAATTCATTGCTGCATATTTTTATCATTTGATATAGCTTCTTACTCTTTAATCTTTTAGATAAAAAATAAAATGAGAACTGTTATTCTATTTTGATCAGGCGAGAGTGATTGGAAGAAATATGCGACATTCACCGACACTTGAAATAGAAGATTCAGAACTCCAGAATTACTTTCAACTATTACAACAACTGCTTTCTGACCCCTGTGTATTTAGGTACTGACACGCATGCGCAAGATGCTAAGCAGAAACTTATACAGGTAATTAAACTATTCTAACATTTGAATACGTTACACATTTCGAGACGTATGACTAGAACACAGTGCATTTTGTGTTTAATCTACGTAAAATGAGTTAAAATCTAATTGAATAATCTTTATAGAATTTTGAACAAATCATGTTGTTTCATTGATGGAAAAATACTGTTTCCGTTAAGTTATGGTCTATTCTAAAGATCCTTGTTTTTAAAAAAAATTTATGTTTTTTTTTTTTAATGAACAAGAATTTTGTGCGTAAACATAATAAAATGTTCCGGAACAAAATAGTTTCATATTATTAAATGCTGACCGTTATGCAATGGCTCGTAAGGAAATATACATGGACAAACATTTTTTTTCACAAATGATTTTTTTTTCAAAATGCCCTCTGAGAGATGCAACAAAAAGTCAGAATATTCAATTAAATACACAGCAATCATTGTTCTATGCTGAAGAGTTATACTAATTTTCAAAACGTTTTGTTTGTAAACAAACCTGTGTACGCTCTTGTGACTATTATTCGACACAGGAACGAGCACTAATTGTGTTTACTACAATAGGCAAAGTTTTGCTGTATACATTTTAAACTATCATAATTTTGATCAGCATGCAATTTACAAATTAGTGATGACAAACATTGCACACGTACTTGTTACAATTACATACTATAGATTAATTATATCTTCGAAATGTACACTTTATGATTAAAAGATATCAAATTCTGATGTACTTGTATATTGATTGATATTGTATATTTTATGGTCTTTATAATTACAGTTAGAAAATGACACTCTTGTCATTGGTAAAGATGATATAAGAAAAGTACTAGACGATGTGGCAACAGCAATTCAAGACAAGATGAAGGCTGGATTAGATGATCAATATGACAAAATTAAACTAGAAATGATTAGAAGAGAACAAAAGATCTTCTATCTCTTGAGTCTAAAACTGCCGAGGGAATGACACAGATACAAGATGAAACTGATGCTTTAGTGAAAAGATTAAATGAACAAGGTGATAAAAGAACGTACAGGCCTGACTGCATTAGGAGGACGTTACAAAAAGAAGCTGAAGACAGCAAGGTAAAGCCGAGGAAGAAAGAACAGTATATTGATTTTTAAAAAAACGTAAGTGATATAACATTTATTTTTGTTTATCATATGACATCATGGTTTCCATGTGATATAACTATAACGAATTCCTTTGTACTTAACACCTGATAAAATATAACCATTGAATACCATTGAATAGCACCACAAGTCATGATGTTCTAAAATCATCCATTCATTATTCTTGAGTACAAAAATTTGTATCAAATGCATACTGCACTCCATTTAGCCTCGCGTTTATTTTTCAAGCCCAAATCGAAGTCATATCAAATCCATTTTGTACACCTTCAAGCATCGTTTTCATTTTCCGAGTCCAAAATGTCCATATCAAAAACATACTGCACTCGAAGTGATCGAATGTGTTATATTCATTTTTCTTATACCAAGACACCAGAATTGTTGATCTTAGGTGCCATCTTGATTTAATGTATTTTAATGTAAAACTTAAGAGTTCGTTATAAAGTGTTGAGTACCATTCTTATTCTAGCCAATATAATTATATTTATTTATGTAGATATATACAGGTAAAATATTTTCTTTTGTTTTTTTTTGTGCGACTATAATGCCAATAACTTAGATATTTGACATTTAACAATCCTTGGCGGATATATGTTATGCAAATCATGCCATCTTAGGTCAAAAATGGCCCACCCTTATGACTGCTTGGTTTATATACTTGAATTGGAAATCTTCTTCTTTGAAAGTACAATGCCAAGGGCTAAGATATTTTGCATATAGCATCATCATGTGATGCACTACAAATTTTATATAAACAAGGTCTTTCCGTGCTGTCATGGAAAGGGCACCGGGAATAATTTGGAAAAAAATATTCGACATTTTTAGAAATTTCCGAACGTTAAAAAAATAACTTACACACCCCTTTTAATGTTTAAGCGTGTGTGATCGTAAAGTATGTCATTTCTTTTGAGAAACAAGTCAAAACATTAACATTTTTTCTCAAAAGTTGAAATATAGGCTTATAGTTTTATAATTCGAGCCACTGTTGTGAATTGTGTTTTCTGGCTCATCTGAGCACAAAATGATACAACTGTGTCCGTTGTCCTCCAGGAAAGTATGCGGTTATTTTGGAGGACAGTGAAAGACTGACATATGTTTTAGTTAACTTACCCGGGACTTGAAGCCACAAGTCTCGCGCTTTAACCGACTTATGCGTGCTGGCAGAATCATTCTATGTGATATACGTTTTATTTATTGTGACCTCTGCTTCATTGATGATATATAATTTATTATTACTATCCTGTGAAATGTAATCAAATTTTAAAGGTGAGAAAAATGTGTAGCCTGACCAGAACTCGTTCCAGGGACCCTCGGAATATTGTACCGCGGCTCTACCGACTGAGTTATCCGGCCGCTTACACACTATCTCCCCTAATTAGTGAACAGTTCTGAACCATAATATACTCCCCCGCTATATTGAAATTTGTCCTCGAGTTTCTCAGGGTTAGAGAGCAATGTTAATGCAGTCATGGTCCCCCGTTGAGCGCCAAATGTTACAGATTTAGAAAAATGTACAGCCTGACCGGGACTCGAACTTGGGACAAGTGTTGGTTATCGGACTCAAAAATCACTATCGATAATCGGACCACCACAATCGATTGTCTGCCGATAGTATAATCAAGTTTCCCACTTACTATGGCCCTTTTTTCTTTTAAGGTACCAATCCTTGTATGCATTTGTTTATACAGTAGTGACCACATTTTGAGAATAAATAAACTCTTGGCTCCAAGATAAAAGTATGATTTGCTCTTTGACTTAAAAACAAACACCACAAATACCTAATACTACTTTAATTGTGACAGTCAATTTTTATAATACAACTTAATAAGAGTCAATATTAGTACTAGTCAACTGGTAAAATATTAATGAGTAGTATTATAGATCACTAATTTAACTACAGTAGATAATCATAAATAGGTTTATTATGTAATGTTATTACACACTATAATTTTCTAAAGTAGTATTAACCATGTTACTCTCCTGCGCATCGGTCGAATGTACCACTATCGCTCACTGTATGAAGTAACGTGAGTGTATTCAGCGAGCTGCGAAGGAAGCGTATAATCATGTTAAACAGGTTTTGAATACAAAAAAGACTTTAAGATCGTCTAAAATTAAAGAGATTCGGAAACTTCTATTTGACTGCGTGTTAAAAGTTACGCCCTAGGCAATTCAGCGGTGGTAGAACATTAAAATAAAGAAGACTAAAGAATAATTAAAAAAGACTATCGATTGTCGCCGATTTTTGGGTGGTCCGATTAGTTATCGATTTTCAAAGACAATTGGGACAACACTACTTGTGACCCTCGGAATATCGTACCGCGGCTCTTTGTACTAAGCTATCCGGCCTCTTACCTTACACATTATTTCCACTAATAAGTGAACAGTTCTGAACCGTGACATTAGTCTCTTTTATTTAATACACATATTGGTATACAAAATTAAGGACAAAATATTTTGCTGCTTTTTCAAGTAGCGTTTTAACCAATTAGCAATGACTTTAAAATTTGATAATATTAAATATAGTTTTGAAGTGACTATGGTTTTATTTTGTTTTATACTCGCATGTCAGTCTGCGTTATTCACATTAAGGCAATATACTAGATATACTTTTTTTATACCAGCTTTTTGGAAGCATGCTTTATCAAATTCAAGATTAAATGTTTACAGAAGATATATAGCAAATAATAAATCATAATGAACAAAACATTATCTATCGGACTTCCTTAAAAACACTTCGTTTTATTGTAATCACATCTTCAACATACATGTATGATATATCGATATAATAAGATCGGTCCGAGCGGTGTTTATCGATTATTTAAGACCAGTTTGGAGTTTTGATGCGCAGAAAAACAGAAAACAGAGCCCACACGCTATTTTGTTCAAGCGAAGATGATTTCCGTATTTAGCAACCTATTGTCGCTAATTAAACAGAAGAAAATGAGATGAAAATGTTTCACCTTACATTCAAAAAAAAAAAAAATATTTTATCAATTTTTCAACAAATTCAACAAATAAAAGTTACTTTTGCGACCGCATCGATTATTATATTAACGTCGGTGCTCCAAAAGCCAATTTCCATCACGCGACTCAATCGGATCAGCTCGGCTATTATCAATTATCACTTGCTAAGGATCGAAAGTAGTTCTACCACGTGGGTGAAGATGGAGTGTAATTTTTAATAATGTGTCATGAATGTAAATATATTTGATCCAAAGGAAAATAAAGTCTGCTTTAAATAGTAGAATTATGATATCATTGAACAATCATAATCAATTTTAAAATGCTCATGTACAAGCTTAGTTTATTAGTTTAGGTTAGACCGAAATACCATATCTGTTTTGTGTATTCTTGCTATTGTGTTCGAGGTTCTTATCCGAAGTTTGACGAAATGTGTCGAGAATATGTGATTGCCCCCACTATATTAGTCGAAAATGACGTCATTCTGGGATCTTTGCGATAACGATGAATTGCATAAAAAATAACATCATTAAAGCTGCTTACGAATTGCCGTAGATTTTCTAAAATAGATAATATGTAATAGTTATAGTAAATAACGAGGATATAACTACGGAATACCGTTAGGCCCATCGTGGTTATATGTTAAAATACAGAGGGCGACAATGCGAGAGTGCGAGAGTGCAATGACGACAATGCGACAGTGCGATGACGACAATGCAAGAGTGCGATGGCGAGAGTGCAACAGTGCGATGACGAGAGTGCGACAATGCGAGAGTGCGACAGTGCGATGGCGAGAGTGCGACAATGCGATGGCGAGTGTTATCGCACTGTCGCCATCGCACTGTCGCATTGTCGTCATCGCACTGTCGCATTGTCGACTCTCGCCTTCTTGTGGACGGTTCTAAACTGCTGGCGAATAAGCTGACGGTATAGAATATGGGATAATTTTACTTTTGTCCATTTTTTTCTTGTTTTTTTTTCTTTTTATTATTTATTTGTTTTTTTTCTGTATACTAATAATGTTTAAATTAAATCATAAATTAATAATAAGAATCATTTTGTATATAAATACTGAAAGAGTTATACATAGACGGAAAATGTAATAAATTGTGTGAAACTTTAATATACAATGTAATAGAAATATTTCAGATGAAAATGATCTTATGTTGACATTTAAAAAATTAAACAAATCATTGTTTATTACTAAAAGTAAAAAAAGAGAAACGAAATATATTCATAGATCGTCATCAGTGGTTTTTATTGTTTTGTAAGATGTATAATTTATTATATTACTAACATTGTAAACAAAGATACATGTAATTAGAAATTTACGTCTACACATAATTTTTTCTATTTATCTAAAATAAGTGGTCAACAATTTTCACTTTAAGATTAACTTAACAGCAGATCTTACTACAATGTATAAGTTTAATTGGTCAGCATATTGTACTATAGCCAACTGACTCCGCTGGTGGACATAGTGAGACAATGTGTTTTCAATGTTGAAAAACACATCTATCCATTATATTTAATCCGGAAAATTCGTATTGTTTAGTTTTTGTTGTTTGTTGTTTTTTTTTGTTTTTTTTTTAAGGGAAACATGCAAAATTCGAATTACCAACTACCTGCCGGTAGGTAGTGGGGGACAGAATAACCAAACTACCAGCTAGTAGGAAGTAGGTTTTTCGAATAATCCAACTACCAACTACCTATCAAATTGACGCTTCTTTAGATTTTTATCAATATCTAAAATCGAGCCATTTTTGGTGCTTGATGAACATAGCGCTTTTTATATTTTCTTAGAGATAATTAAAATAATAAAAAAAATGATAAAAGATATACTAGATTTCTGTGTCCACTTGTTTTATATATAGCCAAAGTGATTTTAGCTCCACCTTGAGAAAACTGCTTATGAACAGAGGAAAATGATATTAACAGTGAAGTTTTAATTTATTTTGCAATGTTAGTAAAAATTGGTTTATGGTTTATGCCATATTTACTTCTTATACTATATGGTCAGCAGACTTAACATACGGTGCTTTAGGAACACATGTATACTAGAATCTGCTGACCAGTTAACCAATTCCCGCATAAGCAGTTTGGGAAAAATGGCTGTTTTCATTGAAAACCCCCCTGTTACACAAGTTCAAATTGCTATGAAAATATAATGTCGGTGGTTCTACTCAGGTACCCGTTTGTGCCTAAAATAATGCACGGAATGGCACCTGAGGTCTTTATCCACCAGTAAAGCTAGAACGTCGCCATATGACCAATACTGTGTCGGTGCGACGTAAGACCCAATCAATCAATCAATCAACTATGAAACCAGAAAAAAATGCTTTTTATACTGATCAAACTTGGCACAAATGTTTACTAAGCCATAGCATTTGTATCTTAATTTCCTGTTACCATGACAACTAGGGGACATTTCAAAATCACTATGTTGTGTTAGTTTTTCCATCAAAGCTGCAATTTCCCGATGAGTCGTGATAGAGTGAAGGGCTGTAAGCGTTGGTTACATGTTACCTTAAGATCGACCTGATGCCATTTTGAGCCTCTCACAAGTCCATTTTTTTCTTGGAGTTGAGTAAGGCGGCAACCACCCTTCAAACCCCAGTGTAGAAGAGGATACCCCCTCTCTTGCACCCCGATGTATCTGATAAATAGGGCATGGTTTTCACTATTTGAGGCATCAAAAGGGAGCGTGAAAAGGCATGAAAACACGTCTATATGAGGTAAAAGGTAAAACATATATAACAAGAGCACCGCTAGGCGAAACATTATATGCCCGAAAGTGCTTTTTTAGTAAGGATGAAGCATTTGTAAGACATAACATAAATTAAATAAATTATTATCTCCTTCAAACAGCAACCCTCCAATAAAGTTTGAATATTGTGGGCCAAATGGAACTTAAGTTATACTCTGGAAACTGTTTTCAGTTTTGAGGTAGTAGCGACCTTAAGTTTTGACCTTGTGACCCCAAAATCAATAGGAGTCTTCTACTCAATATGGACAATCATCCTATGAAGTTTAAACACTATGGGCCAAATAGAAATTAAATTGACAAATTATCGCATATTCTATACCGTCAGCTTATTCGCCAGCATTATAGAACCGTCCGCCAGAATGCGATTGTTGAAAGTGCGACAATGCGATGACGAGAGTGCGACAGTGCGATGACGATAGTGCGACAATGCAATGACGAGAGTGTGACGGTGCGATGCCGAGAATGCCACAACGCGAGAGTGCAACAGTGCGATGGTGAGGGTGCGACAATGCGATGGCGAGAATGCGACAATGCAATGACGAGAGTGCGACAGTGTGATGACGAGAGTGCAACAATGCGAGAGTGCGACAGTGCGATAGCGAGAGTGCGACAATGCGAGAGTGCGACAGTGCGATGACAAGAGTGCGACAATGCGACAGTGCGACAGTGCGATGACGAGAGTGCGACAATGCGATGGCGACAGTGCGATAACACTTTCGCTCTGTCGTCATCGTTCTATCACGTTATCGCATTGTTGTAATCGCACTGTCGCATTCTCGTCATCGCACTGTCGCATTCTCGTCATCGCACTGTCGCATTGTCGTCATCGCACTGTCGCACTCTCGCATTGTCGCCCTCTGTATTTTAATATATAACCACGATGGCCCTAACGGTATTCCGTAATATAACACTGGCGTTGGCGACATCAAGGGACACATTTTTTTGAAGAAACATCCCGAGATGTCGCACAGCCAGTGATATATCCTCGTAACTAACTCGATTCATTTACTATAATTTTTATCGCAATGGCATAATGTTTTCTTTTTTTGTAATAGAAATGAATAAAATTGATTCAAAATTAAAGGGCTTTTTCCAGTGGAAATAAATCATTCAGCGCATGTATCTTTTGATTAAATGAGAATAAACTTTTGATTAAATGAAAATAAATCCGTCCCTCCGTAACCCCCCCCCCCCCCATTGGCGGTAACTTGGCAAGCCTCGTTACCGCACAATAGGCAGGTCACCTCGGGACGGATATTCCGATCCGAACCGCAACATATGACAGATATTATTAATATTACTATCAGTATCTCATGGTTTGGGACTTTTCCTTTGTTCTTACTTACTGTCTAACAAGTTATTCTCAGTACACTTTCAATGAACATTTGCAAACTGTATTGATATATAACAGTACACATTTTTCATTGATTTATATAGGGGAAAAAACTCGACTGCTATATATCGGTTAAGATTTGTTCGCACCTTGCATATATCTTAAATCAAAATTGGTAACAGTTTACAATCCGCCTCTAACTTTGGATGTCCTTTAATTTGTATATCCTTTTTTTGCGGCAGCGAAACAACTTGAAAAATTGTGTGACATTGTGTGACTGTAATGTAGCTAACGATTTATTTATCTATTTATATTACAAAAGAAAAGAAAACATCATGCCATTGCGATAAAACAGTAATATTATATGAAACTCGTTAGTTACGAGGACATAACACTGGCTGGTCGACATCTAGGGATATTTCTGCAAAAAATTGTCTCGGCCTTACGGCCTCGCCATTTTTAGCAGAAACATCCCTAGCCAGTGTAATATCCTCGTTACTAACTCGTTTTATGTACTATAACTTTTACATATTATGAACAAAACCTTGGCGTTTGTGTGTGAGGTGTTATTTTAGCATCACGTGAAAAGAAAACAATAAGGACGGACAATATAAACAAGAGCACCGCTAGGCAGGGCATTATATGCCCGAAAGTGATATTTTAGTAAAGATGAAGCATTTGTAAGACATAGGAATTGAATAATTTTACTAACAACGGATGGACAGAAAGACGCCAGGGATAAAACAAGATATAAGCAAACTTTTAGTGCATTTAATTAACTTAATCAATATAAGCTGTAGATTTATTAATACTTAAGTTATTGATGGAAAAAACCGTCTTCAGTGACCTTGACCTTGTGACCAAAATATTAAAAGGGGTCTTCTTTTCAATAGTGACAATCATTCTATGAAGTTTGAACACTGTGGGCCAAATGGACGCAAGTTCTGCTCCATTACCAAAATTTTCAGTATAAAGATCATTGTGACTTTTGACCTTGTGACCCCAAAATCATTAAGGTTTTTCTACCCAATATGGACACTCATCCTATGAAGTTTGAATATTGTGGACCAAATGGAACTAAGTTTTGCTCCGGAAACTGTTTTCAGTTTTAAGGTAATAGTAACCTTGACCTTTGACTTTGTGACCCCAAAATCAATAGCGGTCTTTTACTCAATATGGACAATCATCCTATGAAGTTTGAATATTGTGAGCTAAATGTAAATTAAGTTATGTTCCGGAAACTGTTTTCAGTGTCAAGGTAATAGTGACCTTTGACCTTGTGACGCCATAATCAATAGGGGTCTTCAACCCAATATGGAAATCATCCTATGAAGTGTGAATATTGTGGGCAAAATCGAACTTGAGTTATGCTCCAGAAACTGTTTTCAGTGTCAAGGTAATATTGACCTTGACCTTTGACATTGTGACCCCAAAATCAATAGTGGTCTTCAAACCAATATAGACAATCATGCTCTGAAGGTTTAATATTGTTGGCAAAATGGAACTTAAGTTATGCTCTGGAAACTGTTTTCAGTTTCAAGGTAATATTGACCTTGACCTTTGACCTTTTGACCCCAAAATCAATAGGGGTCTTCTACCCAATATGAACAATCATCTTATGAAGTTTGAATATTGTGGGCCGAATGGAACTTAAGTTATGCTCCGGAAACCAAATTGCTATAGGCGGACAGACAGACGGACGGACGGACGCCAGGGGGTAGAACATACTATGCCCGAAATTCTTTCGGGCATATAAAAAATGATGCGTTACTATTGTTGCCTTGAGAGGCTTTGTTCATTCATCTTCAAGGACGGAAAAGACAAAAAGCTGCATAGCGCTAATGGCAGTTTAACAATGTTCTTCTCTGTGTAAAGAGACATGCTAGTATACGTTATAACTTACCTATACACGTTATCTGAGAGTGAAAATTATTAAGCTGAAAATGTCGATCGCTTACCTGCAAAGAAGCTGAAAGTCATCACTGCCATCATATAAAATCTATTTTTAATTAGGTCATTCTTTGTTTATATGTTTAAAATAACGAATTTACAAGTATTTACCTCCTTATATCACATTTTTCAACTTTATCAAACTACGACACCATTAAATAGGGTTCCTAGACTTCGTTTGAATGTGCAAAGTTATGTCCCTCATTTTTTTTTCTTTTAATATTTTTTAAATGGAAAGCATTTCTAATGTATGGGTATCTTATTTTTAGTTATACCCATTTTGGATATTGAATTTCTTGGATATCTTTTTTCGTAAGAAAAGATATGCACTTGTTTCTTTACCAGCAACTTTAAAAACTATTTGAATGGGGGATAATCCTAAAATTTGTCTTCGCTTTATTATTTCCTTTATTTGACGAATACCATTTTGCATTTGTTTTTCTCAAAAACTGTTGAAGGTATTTACTTCAATGTTGACTATTAAGGGCAAATAATTTGATAAGCATGTTTGCAGAGCACTGCCCCGTATTCTATGTCGCTTTTATCTTATTTTCCATCACTGAGAAAAATAAAGCTGTTAATGGTTTTCTTATTTATTATTTTATCATTGACGTAAAACATTTTAGAGTTGTATGTTTATAATAGTTATTCGTATTTTTCTTCAGGAAATGTCATTTGAACAAGTAATGCTATTGCAAAGTCGAAGCGTTGAACATCTCCTTATATTTTATTCCAACAAATTTCATATGTATGATGAAACACACAGACTAACAATTCATAACGTTTTATTCTAAAGTTATACGGCGTATCATTTTAAGTTCTTTATTTTCAAACAGTTGTTGTTAACGTGATCGAGTAGCGTGTAAGATCGGAATATGTTATAGCAAAGTCACGTCGCCTCTTATGTCGCATCTGAATTTCTGAATTTAATTGTTGCATGGTTGACGCTTAATGTCGCAACAATCGCTAAAAGTCGCCATAAACCTTGTGGTAAATGTCGCAATTTCACACAGTCTGGACTTTATGTAAGACACCCCTAATGGTCACTATTAAGAACTGTAAAATTGACAACATAGGACAGCTATATGTCCTAAAAGATACCACTTTGCAAAATTTAAACAACATTTGTTGTGTGGTTTATTAGTTATGACTAAAATTTTGTTCTTGGAAGGGCTCCTTTTCAGAAATGAGGTAACTCTAAAATAATCTGTAATATATTATCATTATGAAAATGTTTTCCTACTGATAATTGTTAAGAAACAAATAATAGCATCCAGGTAACACATCCTACACGCAAATTGATTGTTTCTACACAAAATGTTTGAAATATGTATAAAATGTTACCATGCCCCACCCATTTTTAACTTAAAAAGCCTTGTTCTAAATATCACTAAAATGAACTACAATAAGAGGCTGTTTCCAAAGTAAGTCTGAATTTTCTTATTAATAAAAGTAATTTGGTTGACCTTGCAAAATATAAAATACTTTTAACATGAAGTTTCCTTTTATTTTATTAGACTTTGAAAATATCAGGTACCATATTTGCTATTAAATTTGGCATTATTTAGCCAATAAATACCTACAATAATCATATAATAAAAATCAAACGATTTTTCTTTCATTAAGGGATTCATAAATAATGTTATATCACATCATCGTGTTAGTAGCTTTCGGTGAATACACTCCTGATAAATGTTTATATTAATGTACGAAAACTGTTCTGAAACTCAACATCATTTTCATAACCATACAGGGCTCAATCTGTTATCAGCTATATGTTGTTTATTAGCAACAATGTTTACAAGTTGCTTACAGAATTCTCTTTGGTTGTACAGGCTGCTAAATAATAATAAAAAAGATGAAGTATATTTGGCTACACAAAATTCTGGTAAGTGCAGACCCTGTCATGCTTTTCCTTTACCTAGTCATCATCAACATCATCATATACATCAACATCATCATCGTCATCATCACCATTATCCCGTCATCATCACAATCATCCGTCATCATCAACATCATCATCGTCATCATTAACATCATCATCTACATCAACATCATAATCAACATCATCATATACATCAACATCATCATCCTTATCATCAACGTTATCATCTACATCATCATCAACATCATCATATACATCAACATCATCATCGTCATCATCACCATTATCATCGTCATCTTCACAATCATTCCTCATCATCATAATCAGCAGGAGCAGCAGCGACATCATCATCATGATCATATTCATCTATGTGCACATGTGACATTTCATGCTTTTGTTTAACGACTATAAGGGGTTACATTTTAGTGCCATCTGTCATACTTATGGTGGCTGATTTGTGACATTCGTGATTTCGCCCCGCGACCCTGCCAAGCACTAAGTCGAAAATTAACAAGTTATAATGACGAAGGCGCGGTGTGAAAACAAACTTATAAGCGGGGGCGTGGGCGACGTTCATTTATTAAACTAATCTAGCTAAATGGCGCGACCAGGCATTCATGAAACACCTTTTCGCGTCCCCGCTAATGAGCGTGTTTTCGATGCGCGCCCCCGCCTTTTTATTTTTGCATCTCACTCTGCGCCTCTGCGGGGCGACGATTTATCTATTAATTCATTGATTTGTATTATAAACGCGAATTAATTTTAAGTTAAACAATATAATGAAATTAAACAAATATAATTGTGAATTAAAAAAAAAACACTAGTTAAAAGGATTTTTTAAAAACGGATTCAAATTTATTCTTGCAAGTAAAGTACCCCCCCCCCCCCCCCGCCTCAAAAAAGGGAGAAAAAGAAACTTCATAACGTGGTGTTGGTTAGGAAATAGAATCAGAGACCTTCGGATCTGTACAAACACACCGCACTGACGCGTGTATCGATATATTTGAAAATTTATGCAGTGCCAGGTCAATATTGTTTGACAATACCAGTATATATATTTCCTTCAATATCCAAAAATGAAATTACCGATTATAGATGATGATTGAGTCGCTTATATCCCCCTGCTTATGTACATGTACAAACTTTTACAAGTACTGTTTGTCTAATGTGCGAGTGACGTTTCATTTTACGTGTACACAGTTTCATAAATTGTTTTTATTTATTTATTTATTTCTTTATTTCTTTATTTATTTATTTATTTATTTATTTATTTATTTATTTATTTATATTTATTTATATTTATTTATTTATTTTACATCAGACGTAATCTGTTTCGTACGTTTATTAGATTGTCATAAATATAAACTGGTAATACTGCGTAGTGCAGTGCGCCAGCCAATCAATGTGTTGACTTACTAAATTGTCAGTACTGGTGTAACGATGGTAAGGAAACTACCCGCCTATATGACTGAAATACTGTTGGTAAAAGACGTAAAATTAAACAAACAAACAAACAACTGTTACCTATAGCACACCTTTATGGTAACTGTTATCTACGACACACTTAAGCGGTTACAATTATAATGCAGCAAACTTTTATGGTAGCTGATATCATTCAGCACATTTTTATGGTAACTGTTATCATACAGCACATTTTAGTGGTTACCTCTACTATACAGCACACATTCCGTTACAATAGATCAAGTCTTTGAAAGTATATATCATAATTATTATAACTGATTTGATTAAATTGTTAATGTTTCAATTATCTTTTAGATGAAACAAGGCAGGACAGACAGAATAATGGAAACATTTTTCAGAGGTTTTTTGAGAGGATACGTTATCATCAGATGAAAACAAGTAAGATTTTACTTAAATACGCTATGCATGTGGCTTTCCAGAATTGATATACAGTCAAACCTTTGTTAGAGACAAACTCCGATTTAAGACCACTGTGTAGTTAAAGACCACTTTTTGAGAAACCTTAATTAAAAAATGTATATTCAGAATAAATACATTTTGTCATAAAAGGCCATGCATGTTCTCTCTTTGAGTGGTCCTTATTTACCAGTTTGACAGTACTGTGTTATAAGCTTGACTTTTTGCGGGAAAAATCATGTTTTCCGTTCCCAGTTCAGTCCGTAACAATATGTTGTTGTTAATGTTTTGTTGGAGTATTCCTTACTTTGTCTTCCGATGAGTAAGAAAATTTAGAGTGTGATTCCCGCTAGGCAGTGTTTTTTGTGGTTTTATTTAATGTACACACGATTTCTTCACCTGATGAAACATAATAACTGAAGACATGAAATTATTTTAATAGAATGTAATTTGATATACAAGTTTGCTAATGTATTGTATTAATAAATTACAGGAAAATTCAACAGCATCCCTACTAGAATAAAATGACCTTCCAATAAATGAAAATATGTCATGCTAAAAAATTGTTTAACGAGAAATAGTTGGAGTTAAAAGGATGTATACATCAATATAAAATATTTTTTCTTACGGAGATCCATAATGTGTAAAAGTTACTTTTTTGTTGTCAAGTAGAGGTGAATTAGTTATATTTTTTTAGAATATCGACTATTAGATGGCAATTGATCAAAAACTGATAGAAATGTAATAATAATATTAATAATAATAATAATGATAAATATAATGATAATAATAATAATGATAATAATTATATAAAAATTATTAGGTTGTAAAATATAAACTGTCTAAAATATACGAGGGTTGTCCAATATATTTGTGCACATGTAGGTTGCATAAGAACAAACTACAAAATACTTTGCATCAATCATTCCTCTTTTGACAGTAAAACAAATTATGACATAAAACGGAAATGCTAGTTTACAAGCAATAAAAGATTATAATACAATCACAGCTGCAATGGTGCGCGTTAAACGTATGACGTCCAAGTCACAGTCATAATGTTACAGCGTCATACACGTTTTCACAACTTTTTTTAAGTATTCCCCATTATATTCGATGCATCGCATGTTGCAGTCAACCCATTTCTTAAATGTTACAAAAAATACTAGACCCTAATGCCAATTTATCAACTCTTTGACGACCACATGGAAAAGTTACAATAGGGCAAATGACTTCATATTTTCTAGTGACGTCAGTAATACGTAAACACAGTTTCCCTGAATTTTGACGTTTATTTGTAGTGCTCAAAGGATACTGTGATGCATCAAATAAATGAACTTACCCAATTTTTTGTCGTGCGCCGGTTTTACGTTACTAAGGTAACTGTATAATTAGTCGTTTTCACGACACGCCGGTCACACGGCCTTTTTTCTTGTGTTTTCTTATTTGAGACAGATTTCACCTTCAAGTGATATATAATTCATCCTTTTTATCAGTAAAAACTCTGAAAACCGGACCCTCTGAAAACCGGAATCCTCTGAAAACCGTACCATTTTAAAAGTTCCGTATTTTCTCCTTACATGTTCATTGAAAAAAAAATCCTCTGAATACCGGAACCTCTGAATTCTGAAAACCGGACGATTTTCTATGGTTTCTAATGATAAACATGCATAAAAAATCCTCTGAAAACCGGACGTCAACTTTCTGTGTATTTTAATGTAGATTTAAACATAATCTTAACTGGTGACGTGTTCAATTACTAATTAATGATCATTTCTTTCTTATCTATGCCAGTGTGAAAACACTTAATTGTCAGTGTGTGTTAATTTCATATTGGCAATTAAATTAAAGTTCTTTTATCATAATTTCTCTGTATAGGTATGATTTTGCAAAATGATTTAAATTTGTAATGTGTGTGTTTTTTTTAAAATATAAAATGTCTAAAAGAATTGGGGAACTATTGTTAAATGAATCCTGTTTTGCTTAAAATTTTGACCTTGAAGTTATCTTTGTTTGGATATTAATTAAATGCAAAAATAGTAATACTAAATTACATTAATTACATATTTCAAAAACCAATTAAAAGGATATATTTCAGACAATGTGTTGTTTTAATTTCTGATTTTTCAGATTATATTCATGGATTTGCATAACAAAATTACTTAAAGACATTTATAGCAAAAAGAAATTAAAATATGACTTAGACAAAAGGGTTGAAAAATGAATACAAAATGTTTGAACAAAGTCATTGTTCAAACACATTATAATTATCAATAAATGTTTAAAACCTCTGAAAACCGGAATTCTCTGAAAACCGGACTTTTGGTCAAGTCCGGACAGGGTCCGGTTTTCAGAGTTTTCACTGTACACTCACGACAATAACTGCAGTGCACGAAAACAGTTACTGTACGGGACCGGGCAATTAAAAAAAAAACAATCGAAAATTTGTGAAAAATACGTTAAAAGCATATCGACCTAATGCAGTTAACACTACAAAATGGTGATCATGTCGAATAACGCGGAAGACGACCTACAACGACATGACGGGCGTCGCTCACTGACATAACGTCACTTCCTTTTTGGTTTGTATAAATATTAAGCTGAAGGAGCATGATATTTGTTACCGGTACGGGGGCTTAGGTGGCAAAGCAGGTATAGGCAGTCAGGTAGGTAAGTAGGTTGGAAGGCACGTAGGTAGGTAGGTAGGAAGGCAGACAGGCAGGCAAATAGTCAGACAGGCAGGCAGGTAGGTGGACAGGCAGGTAGGTAGGCAGTCAGGTAAACAAGTAGGTAGGTAGGTAGGCAGGCAGGCAAGCAGATTGGCAGTCAGGTAGGTAGACAGGCAGATAGGTACGTAGGTAGGCAGGTATGTAGTCAGGTATGTACGTAGGCAGGCAGGTAGAGGTAGGCAGTCAGGCATGTAGGTAGGTAGGCAGGCATGAACTGCATTTACTAGATACATTGGACATAGTAAATCTATCAGATTTAACATGTATTTTTCTATGAAATAGTGACAAAAAACATATGACTTGCTAGAAATCGCTTGTTATGACAAATAAGTGTGTACCGTTCCCCTCGGGCCCGGCTATGAAAAGAAAACTGTTCTCGAATGTTCTCAAAAACCATTCAGGGGTTTTCAGAATTTTGATATACCGTGGAAAGCTGATATAATTACAGGTACTCTGCGCCTTATCTGATCAAAATCGGTTGAGTAATAAATAAATTATAAATAAAAAACATACCCGAATCGGGTGAAAAATCGGCGTGTTCCGTACCCGAAAAGTCACGTGGTATGGCCACATTGTTAAACTGCCAGTATTGAATTCAAAGCATATTTTTATCTTGTAAGTTAATGTTCTATATTTAGCCCTTTTTTCAGTCTACAAAACATGCGTTAGCAAAAAATTCTATAAATTGAAAGATAAGAAAACTTATCTCTTGAACTGAATTTCAACCAAAACCAACGTTATATAACCAAATGCTTGTGCAAATGATAAGCGTTCTACGTACTTTACGCTTCATAATGATTTACACACTTATTGACAAATAAAATAACTAAAACGTGCCGTAACATAGCACAATCTTGAAACATACTGGCAGTAACAAAAGTTATCATAAGAACTCTAGGACATTTTCAGAGTTATCGCAAGAACTCCGGCCATGACATTTAGAAAATCGGGTATAAATCTATAAGCCTGAGCATTACATTTGCAACTTTCAATTATAATTAGGTAATAAGGTAAGGCAACGAAAAAGATCACATATGAAAAGTTCCATAAACTCCGTGACAGTTATCGTAATTACTCCATCCTTCGCGTAACCGTTCCTCCCCAGTGATAATATGTACTGTCTTACCCCTCCCCTGGCTGGCTATGCTTGTCAAAAAGTAATAAATTTCTATTTATAGATATATGTTTGTTTCAGTTGTCCGCGTATATTCACCAGAGATGGAACATTTTTTTAAAACACTTTTCTTTTTTGTTTGTTTTTGCTTTTGATGCAAATTCTTTAGAAGTAGTGATAGAATGGTAAGATTTTGATTTATTGGAAATGTATTTATTCTATATTTCGAATGTTTTAAAAAATGTCTTTACAATATGTTAATTTGTCACGGAAGTGATAGCAGACGACAATTTATTCTTTTATTTTATTTCAAATTATTGGTGACTTATGATGTTATATACATGTATGATTATAGTCCACCTATATTAACGGTTTTGATTAGATATTTTCCACTCATTTATATTTGAAAGCTGAGTTATACGCTGAAAAACCAAAGTCTAGTGAGCTTGAGTTCAAACATGCAGGTGGTTTGATTTTTAATAATTAGCCGTGGAAAAGGTTATTTAACATTTCATATTTTTACATTTTATGTTATCCATGAAAAATGTCAAATATCAGAAAATGAAGGATAAACAGGAAATATATGTTAGAGTCACCGGACCAGTGCTCAACCAGTATTTCACAAAATCACATAAAAAAATTTCAAGTCAAAAAGATTGCTCGGAATTTATTTTTGTTACAAAGCTTAGCCTTTAAAGGAACTCCACTGAGGTTTATAAGCCCAACAATATAACATTTTAATTTTTCACAAAAATAAACATGAGCACTTTAAACAGAAATATGAATTAAATATAACTAAAAAATATACAAGAAATACTTTGAAAATCGTATGTTCGTCCTATTCTCAGTCCGATTTGATAAAAACCTTTTAAACACTTTTCAATTTTGGGTCATTTTTCACTATTATAATAATTATTCTGGAAAAAACGGAGCGAGGTAATGATCTGAAATTTTGCACATAATTTATTAGTATAGATCTACATCAAATGGAGTAATAATCTCAAAAAATTATTTCCAGACCCGTCATGTCAAAACACCTCCCTTTAAATCTCATAATAAAGAAAAGCGTTTTAATGACACACACCAGGATACCATTTACCAAGGAGTTGTACATTGGGCCTAAAACCACTATATTTTTCAAGCAACGTAACCAGTGCTCGACCAGGTGGTTTTATTTTTATCAGAACTTTTATTTTTGAAAAACAGATATGACGTTTTGTGTTTAACAATTATATTTCAAATTTATTTTTGAACATTTATGTTTTAGTGTGTATGGATGTAAATATGAGATAACTATGATAGGAAGGAAATATTGACAAATTGAGTGTTTTAAAGAGGTGTTTTTTTCTCTTTGTTTTCTTAGTGGGGAGTTTGAGATTATTATTCTCATATTCTATCACTGCAAACATAGTAAAGTGTGACACTTGATGTTATATACAGTTTGTCTGCCCTTTAAGTGGTATTTGTTACCGGACAGCTGCCATATCTGCAACTTTTATTATAGACATGTATTTTTGTACTGTTTGTTATCGTCTGCAAAATGGTTAAGTTCTAACTTAAACGTGGTGTAGAGGTTACATGTCAGCTATAAATAGCACATACAAACTCCGA
>NW_026864204.1:0-13624 GCF_026571515.1 Ruditapes philippinarum
AAAAATTTATGCCTGAGGTTTAACTAGGTACCTATTTCTACTAACCATCCTCTCAGTACAACTGTTAGCCTGGTTCCAGTCTGTCGATTTTTTGTCTGTTAATGTTTCTGTTTGGCAAATCGGCAAATTGATACTATCAAAACGACGAACGAATACGGAATATTTTAGCGCATATGTTATGAATAAAAAAAAATGTTATAAATAAGCAAAAACTATCAACGCCTGAATCCCAGGCTATACAACTGTGTATATCCAATAACGCAGGCATGCGAAAATAATGCACGAATCCAATAAAAGTAACGCTGTGCAAAGCTATGGATATAAACGAGTAACATGGTAAGTAAACGTACCAATATATTAATGTAAATCAAATAAATAGAAATGAATAAGAACATATGGTTTCTTATGACATTATGCCTGAACCAGCATTACAAATATTTCCTGGAATATGTTTATTCGTTAGAGATCATTCGTTAGAATGACGAATTGATTACCGTTTTGGAGGCGGTATTTGTGTTTCGTCGGTATAAATAAGTACAATAACGCATTCAAAACTTTATTGTTTTGATATTCGGTATCTCATTGGCATTTACCGAACTACTTGTGTACAGGAACAATACAAAATGTTATTCAGGGGCTTTTTATGAGGAAACCATCCGTAAATGCGATCGACCTTGAGACTATTTTTGCCCTTGTAGTAAGGGGGGAAATCTTGAAAGTCCCAATATAACCTTTACATCACTGTTAAAATAATGAAACAAAGCATTATGGAGATTTATACGGAAGCGTCCTGATGCCAATTTAACATTTTCTATAAAACAAGATAACTCCTACGTAGGACTTTGCAACTCCTACGTAGGACTTTATAACTCCTACGTAGGAGATAAAAAAAAGCCTAATAAGGAGTTTATAACTCCTACGTAGGAGTTTGTAAGTCCTACGTAGGACTTTATTAGTCCTACGTAGGACTTTATAACTCCTACGTAGGAGATATAAAAAACCAAATTAGGAGTTTTAAAGCCCTACGTAGGACTAACAAACTCCTACGTAGGACTTAATAACTCCTATGTAGGACCTAAAAAAGCCTAATTAGGACTTTATAACTACTACGTAGGACTTTATAACTCCTACGTAGGAGATAAAAAAAAACCTAATTAGTAGTTTTAAAGTCCTACGTTGGAGTTTAAAAATGTCCTACGTAGGAGTTTATAACTCCTACGTAGGACTTTATAAGTGTTCCTCTACTTAGGAGTTTTAAAGTCCTTATTCGGCTTTTTTATCTCCTACGTAGGAGTTATAACGTCCTACGTATGACTTATAAAGTCCTACGTAGGAGTTATAAAGTCCTACATAGGAGTTATAAACTCCTAATTAGGTTTTTTTTAACTCCTACGTAGGAGTAATAAAGTCCTACGCAGGAGTTTGTAAGTCCTACGTAGGACTGTTAAACTCCTAATTAGGTTTTTATATCTCCTACGTAGGAGTTATAAATTTCTCATTAGGCTTTTTTATCTCCTATGTAGGAGTTTAAAGTCCTACGTAGGAGTTATCTTTTTTATAGAACATGTTAAATTGGCACCAGGACGCTTCCGTAGATTTATGTTGACGAGCAATAAAAAAAATGATTGAAATCGCAAAAAATAAACATTAATTTTGAAAATATGTTTAATATTATAATAATATACCATAGTTAGTAAATAATAACAGTATCTTTTCAATAGTATCTCTTATATAAGGAAATACATCGTTATGATATTCTGTTGTGATAATCATACAGGAATTAATATTATATAAGCTCAATAATACAGTCTGTTGTTCACCACTCCGAAATAAAACCAGAAAACTTTACTTTTAAAATTTGCATTTCTTCCGTTTAAATGTAATTTTATATATAGTAAAGTGGTTTAAATATTGTTAAAGGCATCTCAAAATTTGTATAACATTGCCAATATAACTATATTTTGTAACAATGTTAATTTGTGTGTAACATGCTTATTAAACAATGCAATATATTTAAGATAAAACAAAAAGTAATCATTATAACGGGAAAACGCATTGTGGAAACTTCACTTCCTATTTCGTAAACACTTATAAAATCTAAACTAGGAAGAGAAAACTCTAAACACGTTTCTTTATTACGCTATCGGACATTTCTAGTCAAATAGTTTACATCAAAATAAAACTTGACGACAATCAGCAGTGATCTTATCAAATAAATGGACATGTATATTTAAAGTGGCACAACATACATGTACGTATTTGAATACATGCACATGCTATTTTAGTTTATGGTGCTCATCCTCGTGCTTGCAGATGACAACTGGCACTTGCGAATGATGCATGATGTAATCTCTAACGCTGCCTGATCGTGCCCATACCGCGGCTTCTCACGATTATCAGGGGTACACTTGTTGTTCCGCAGCTTTTATTGTTGCCTCCCCAGGTTTTTCCGGTCTATATAAACGCTCCAATTTATGTGGTACCTAAAAGTAAAACAGACCCATATAATACAAGTATATCACACTGTGTGTTCAATTCAAGAAAATATTTTCTACTAAAGGTTTCAAAATAACACTCAATACATGTACACATGGGTGCAAGTTAAAAATATCTGAACATATAAAACTCCTGAATTTACACAATTTATCATTATTTCAGTTGGTTTTATGTAGAAAAATATTGCTTTCAGGAGCAGAAAAAAGCTGAACTTCAGGCAAATGCCTGAAAAAATAGTACCAATGCATACATAATGGATACTTAATAAAAATACAGTCAAATATCGATATAGTAAACTCACGTTATGTTTGTTTGTACTTTCTTCACTTGCTCTTCGTGCTATTGAAACATTGCATGTTAAGTTGCTGGACTTCCCATTAATGCCGCCGCTGTAAACAAATAAATCTTCATTCTAGATTAATTCACTGTTTGATAAATGTTTTAATATACAAAATTTACTTTAGTTCGATTGTGTAGGAAGCTATGAGCTTATAGACACACTTTCGAATCCGTTCCAGCGTAAAGTTTCTTGCTCAAGGAAACAACGACTTGCCCCTGACAGGGTTTGAACCCATGCCGCTAGCGATCATTAGATTACTAGTCAGACGCGTTAACCACTCGCCATGCCGCCACAATTTGATAATTAGTGTACAGTACAGTGGCCAATGAAATCGCATGTAATAGTTACCGTACGAGGAATAGGTCTGCATAGTATTTACAGACCCGGGTGGCGATTTGAAGACCGAGAGAGCGTAGCGATCGAGGTTTTTAAAAGGCCACCGGGTCTGTAAATACTATGCAGACCTATTCCGAGTGCGGTAACTATCTTACCTACATGCTCTTTTGTTTTTCTATCCAAACATCAGTTTTTAACTCAGTATTTATTAATATTACGTACAAGAAACATATAACTTATGTACTTTATCATGTTTAAGAAAGCATTCCAAAGCCAAGCAAAGATACCATTCGCTACGCTCTTGTAATTCATTCGTTTACAAATCAGGTGTTATTTGAATATTCTCGTGATTTTCGTGGGGTTTCATTAGGTATGCACTTGTTCAGTTGAGTCACAGAAAATAAAAACAGAACTTGTCGAGTAGGGAAAGGTAAGATCATTATTTTGATATATGAATACATAATATATTAATAATATAAACAAATACTGAGGAAGATAAAAACATTTTCTAATCATAAAAACGGAACACTTTAGCTTTATATATAATAAATTTCATGGTAAATAGATGATCAGGCTATTTCTTATACATGTATAATTAAAATATAAGATTTTTTCAAAGGAAAGTGAAAATCGGGGTTCTATGAATAAATATTAGTAATACATGTAGTTACACCGTTTTGTAAGTTGGGTTTTGTTGTTGTTGTTTTTTTATGATGGTTGATTTTAAAGGTTTTTAGAATTTCATCCATGTTTGGAAGAATTTTCTTTCCGTGTATTCTTAATTAGCATCATCCGTTATAAGACCGCATGTAAGCACGCGGTCTAGAATGGAAGTGCAAGGCTTATTCTTGATACTGGTATATAAAATCCAAATTGTTATTTAAAAAAATAACTGGGAAAAATATTAGAAAAACGGTCTTATACTAAAGATGAACTATACTCTCACTGAAAGTAATAATTTGGAAAAGAAAGATGCAGAAGTTGACTTTGATTCGATATGCACCAAAACTATAATCGTCGTATATATCCTATAATGCAGAATTGTTAAAATAATGCAGGATTGTACAAATTCAGACATAGTTGTGCAAATAAATGACGAAAACTAGTATCTTCTGTTAGGTTAACCGAAAAGCAAACTTTAAAGAAAGGCTTAATGTGCGTTGTTAGACTCATTAATATTGGCGAACTACAAAACTTCAATGCCAGAACAGTAGCCAGTACGTTTTTTCTCACAATTAATCTGGAATATAAGTTATGAGGGACATTACAGCCGAATGCGCTAATTTATTTCGATTAATCTTTAAAATATATATCGACCCTTTTCTTTTTCCTATTCAAAGTGGTCATTACCCCCCCCCCCCCTTCCCCCACAATTCAGCGTTATTTTACGGTGAATATTGTGTACTGTAATGCACGAGTTTCTCGACTTCACATATTTTCTATTGTATAGAGAACAATAGAACAATAACCGGTCGGTATCTTTTTGCAGACCTGTTAACCGGTCGGTAAGTGATTTTCTAGACCGCTTTTAACAAAGGAGCCGGTAGGTAATTACTTTTACCAACCTGTCGTCAATCATTAACAATACCAGGGGTTTAATAGGTTTTCTTTCATAACACAATAGTATTTTGAAAAATCAGAAGAATTTACCAGTAAGATACGGAATGCCGTTAGGGCCATTGCCTATGAATGTGTTGATCTGAAACGCGATAGTCGATAGTACGATGATGAAAACGCGAAATCACGAAACTACGATGGTGAAAATGCGGAAGCACGATGATGAAAACGCGAAAGTACGATGATGAAAACGCGACAGTACGATACTACGATGATGAAAGCGCGATAAACTATCGTGTTTTCACCATCGTACTGTCGCGTTTTCACCATCGTAGTTTCGTGATTTCGCGTTTTCATCATCGTACTGTCGTGTTTTCATCATCGTACTATCGCGTTTTCACCATTGTACTATCGCGTTTTCACCATCGTACTATCGCGTTTTCATCATCGTACTGTCGTGTTTTCATCATCGTACTATCGCGTTTTCACCATCGTACTGTCGTGATTTCATCATCGTACTATATCGTTTTCATCATCGTACTTTCGCGTTTTCACCATCGTAGTTTCGTGATTTCGTGTTTTCACCATCGTACTTTCGACTATCGCGTTTCAGATTAACCCATTCATAGGCGATGGCCCTTACGGCATTCCGGAATGCCGTTAGGGCCATCGCCTATGAATGGTTTGGTCTGAAACTCGATACTCGACAGTACGATGATGAAAACGCGAAATCACGAAACTACGATGGTGAAAACGCGAAAGTACGATGGTGAAAACACGATAGTTTATCGCGTTTTCATCATCGTAGTATCGTACTGTCGCGATTTCATCATCGTACTATCGCGTTTTCATCATCGTGCTTTCGCGTTTTCACCATCGTAGTTTCGTGATT
This sequence comes from Ruditapes philippinarum, assembly GCF_026571515.1. NCBI lineage: Eukaryota > Metazoa > Mollusca > Bivalvia > Venerida > Veneridae > Ruditapes > Ruditapes philippinarum. The sequence goes on from NW_026864204.1 coordinate 5,622, forward strand.
TCGCGTTTTCACCATCGTACTATCGACTATCGCGTTTTAGATCTTCACATTTATAGGCGATGGCCCTAACGGCATTCCGTAGTAAGAAGAGTTGATACTAACAATGAGGAGTGATCGGCACTCAATTATTTTGAAAGATTAAAATTTGCCGCAGATGACAAAGTGAAATAAAATGGACAATGCTATTTATACACATCAATGAACAAATGATTTAACAATATTTTTTCCTGTATATTCACTATAAAATCTTTTTTCCTGCAAAATCTATTGAAAGAAGTTTCTAAGTGTTAAGTACTTACACTTGCCATTCAGAATTTAAAAAATGTAAAAGCAGACGATCTTTGATATAGAAACTTTTATATGTATCAAATGACCTTGAAAGATAGAAATGTGAAGTTATACATCATGAACTTATACAAAAACACAGATTCAATGATGCTTAAAGATAAAATAGGTTGATGTTTTTTTTTCATCTTAAAAAATCTTTAAAGCTACATAGTGTATCTAATTAAGCGATAGAGAGATATGCATTGAGATTTTTTAAACGGTAAATAATTATAGCACCCTATCTTTTGAAAAAAAAGAAATGACAATCATGCATGGCGAATCCGTGCTAGGAATGTTAAACGAATTTGTTTTGCTTTTGTCATTCATAAAATGTGTTCTACAGTCACGATCATGCAAAATAAAAGAACGCGCAAAAGCATGGAAATTAAAAGTTTACAATAAATTGAGAGAACCTTTGTTTATTTATTCTAACTTGGTAATTTGACTTCTATTTCTGCACTGTGAGCAAGTATAACGTTGTCGCTGTCTTTGTTATAGATGTGTTCAACAAACCCTGAAAGACGAAAATTGAGAAATCAAGGGCAACACCTCCATTGATAAAACACATCACTCATCATATTGTAATGAAATACTTTCTTAAAATCCAAAACATATAAGAAGGCAACTAGCAAACAATAGATGATATAACTTACTTGTTCTTGTAAACACTCGTGGGCTTCCACTAGGGATTTAGATATCAATGCCCAACTTTTACCCAAATATTAAACTTCAGGAAGACTTAGATTTATGTTAAAACAACGCTATATGAAAGTTAAAGGATATATCTTCCTGTTAGATAATTATCACAATCTTACAGTGTCCCGTTAGGGCCATCGCGACACACTCATAACTCGAGAAAATACTAACGAAACCACGATCATGGTGAAAACTCGATATACTTTCGTGATTTCACCATCGTACTTTTGATCTTTCATTATGGTGATTTCGTTAATTCGGCATTTCACCATCGTGATTTCGTTAATTCGACTTTTCACCATCGTTCTTTCGTGTTTCCCTTGTTTTGAGTTATGTGTGTGTCACGATGCCCCTAAATGGACACCATACAATCTACATAGTAATATACAAAATCCATTCCCTTTTTATAGAAGTCAATCATTCAATTTTCCCCTTAAAGCAGGACCCCTTCAGACTTACGATAATTTTCATGAAAAAAAATGAAACGGTATTTAAAAGTAAAATATTGTGAAGTGAACAAAGAAAATAATTTACACATTGCAAAAGGCACTTACAATTACTAAATGTAAACTAAACTACCAAAGGAAATCTGCAAAATCGGCTGTTTAATTAATCGCACATAATATGTAAATTATTACTTTAGCTTGAATCTTTTTTGTTTTGTTAAAGCTTTCCCAAGTTTGATTTTCTTGAAATATTTTGGCTTTTGCATCACATATTTTCTTCCCCTTTTTTGCAAAAATAGATGTACATGTGTGCAGTTGATTAATATTATTAATATGATTTTATTCCCCCAAAACAGCTTAAAATTAAGTTCTATCCAGTACTGTACATAACCCGCTCTTGGGTATTATCGATACATATATGTAGCAGGGACACAATCTGTGATTTTATTTGTCATTAGAGAGTTGTTTCCCCTGGACCAGTGTTTTTCTATTGGTCAGTGGTTATGTAAAGAACTCCCTGTGACTATTTTGTGTTCAGTTGAGCTCAGGGTTTTGATGAAGAGACCTGTACATTGTTCTCATGTTTTTAATTTATGTGATTTATGGATTATTATTATTATTATTATTATTATTATTATTATTATTATTATTATTATGCCCCCATTTTGAAAAAAAGGGGGTATATTGCTTTGCACTTGTCGGTCCGTCGGTCCGTCGGTCCGTAGACCAAATGGTTTCCGAGTGATAACTAAAGAACCCTTAGGCCTAGGAACTTCAAACTTGGTATGGTGATTGGTCATGACCAGTAGATGACCCCTATTGATTTTGGGGTCAAGGGGTCAAAGGTCAAGGTCACATTGACCTTGAAAGCAAAAACGGTTTCCGATCAATAACTAAAGAACCTTAAGGCCTAGGAATTTCAAACTTGGTATGGTGATTGGTCATGACCAGTAGATGACCCCTATTGATTTTGGGGTCAAGGGGTCAAAGGTCAAGGTCACATTGACCTTGAAAGCAAAAACGGTTTCCGATCAATAACTAAAGAACCTTAAGGCCTAGGAACTTCAAACTTGGTATGGTGATTGGTCATGACCAGTAGATGACCCCTATTGATTTTGGGGTCAACGGGTCAAAGGTCAAGGTCACATTGACCTTGAAAGCAAAAACGGTTTCTGATCAATAACTAAAGAACCTTAAGGCCTAGGAACTTCAAACTTGGTATGGTGATTAGTCATGACCAGTTGATGACCCCTATTGATTTTGGGGTCAAGGGGTCAAAGGTCAAGGTCACATTGACCTTAAAAGCAAAAACGGTTTCCGATCAATAACTAAAGAACCTTAAGGCCTAGGAACTTCAAACTTGGTATGGTGATTGGTCATGATCAGTAGATGACCCCTATTGATTTTGGGGTCAAGGGGTCAAAGGTCAAGGTCACATTGACCTTGTAAGCAAAAAACGGTTTCTGATCAATAACTAAAGAACCTTAAGGCCTAGGAACTTCAAACTTGGTATGGTGATTGGTCATGATCAGTAGATGACCCCTATTGATTTTGGGGTCAAGGGGTCAAAGGTCAAGGTCACATTGACCTTGTAGGTAAAAACGGTTTCCGATCAATAACTAAAGAACCTTAAGGCCTAGGAACTTCAAACTTGGTATGGTGATTGGACATGATCAGTAGATGACCCGTATAGATTTTGGGGTCAAGGGGTCAAAGGTCAAGGTCACATTGACCTTTTAATTAAAAACGGTTTCTGATCAATAACAAAAGAACCCTTAGGCCTAGGAACTTCAAACTTGGTATGGTGATTGGTCATGATCAGTAGATGACCCGTACAGATTTTGGGGTCAAGGGGTCAAAGGTCAAGGTCACATTGACCTTGTAGGTAAAAACGGTTTCCGATCAATAACTAAAGAACCTTAAGGCTTAGGAACTTCAAACTTGGTATGGTGATTGGTCATGATCAGTAGATGACCCGTACAGATTTTGGGGTCAAGGGGTCAAAGGTCAAGGTCACATTGACCTCTTAGGTAAAAACGGTTTCCGATCAATAACTAAAGAACCCTTAGGCCTAGGGACTTCAAACTTGAGATGGTGATTGGTCATGATCAGTAGATGACCCCTATTGATTTTGGGGTCTAGGGGTCAAAGGTCAAGGTCACATTGACCTCTTAGGTAAAAACGGTTTCCGATCAATAACTAAAGAACCCTTAGGCCTAGGAACTTCAAACTTGGTATGGTGATTGGTGATGACCAGCAGATGACCCCTATTGATTTTGGGGTTAAGGGGTTAAAGGGCAAGGTCACATTGACCTTGTACGTAAAAATGCTTTCCGATCAATAACTTAAGAACCCTTATGCCTAGGAACTTCAAACTTGGTATGGTGATTGGTCATGACCAGCAGATGACCTATTGATTTTGGGGTCAATGGGTCAAAGGTCAAGGTCACATTGACCTTGTAGGTAAAAACGGTTTCCGATCAATTAACTAAAAACGCTTAGGCCTAGGAACTTCAAACTTTGTGTGATGATTGGTCATGACCAGCAGATGACCCCTATTGAGTTTTAGGTGAAGGGGTCAAAGACAAGGTCACATTGACCTTTTAAGTAAAAACGGTTTCTGATCAATAATTCAAGAACGCTTAGGCCTAGGAACTTCAAACTTGGTATGGTGATTTGTCATGACCAGCAGATTACTCCTATTGATTTTGGGATCAAGGGGTCAAAGGTCAAGGTCACAATGACCTTGTAAGTAAAAACGGTTTCTGATCAATAACTAAAGAACGCTTCGGCCTAGAAACTTCAAACTTGGCATGGTGATTGGCCATGACCAGCAGATGACCCCTATTGATTTTGGGGTCAAAGGTCAAGGTCACATTGACCTTGTATGTTAAAACGGTTTCCGATCAATAATAAGAGAACCCTTAGGCCTAAGAACTTCAAACTTGGCATGGTGATTGGTCATGACCAGCAGATGACCCCTATTGATTTTGGGGTCAAGGGGTCAAAGGTCAAGGTCACATTGACCTTGTAGGTAAAAACGGTTTCTGATCAATTTACTAAAAACGCCTAGGCCTAGGAACTTCAAACTTTGTTTGATGATTGGTCGTGACCAGCAGATGACCCCTATTGAGTTTTGGGTCAAGGGGTCAAAGGTCAAGGTCATGACCAGTAGATACTTTATAACCCTTATTAATTGTTTGATCACTGGGTCAGAAGTCATGCATAATAACCTTATCACATGACTAATTGGCTGCTGATAGGGGGCATACATGTTTTACAAACATATCTTGTTATTATAAGCTCGCTCAGGGTGAGCTATTAGTATCGAAGGGGGATGCTCCGGCGTCCATCGTCCGTCGTCATGTGTCAACAATCGTCTTCTTCTCTGAAACTACTAAGCAGATTTACTTCAAATTTAGTCTGTAGCATCAAACTTGAATTTGCTCATGTCATTCCAATTGGCCCATTTTAGGGGTCAGCAGAGCTAAAAATAGAAAAACCTTTAAACATCTTCTTCTACAGAACTAATGGATGGATGATCACCAAACTTTGTCTGTAGCATTCTTGGGTAGTCTTTTATCAAGTTTGCTCAAATTAATTTGATTGGCCCCTTTTAGGGGTCTCTATGGCTAAAAATAGAAAAACCTTTAAACATCTTCTTCTACAGAACTAATGGATGGATGATCACCAAACTTTGTCTGTAGCATTCTTGGGTAGTCTTTTATCAAGTTTGCTCAAATTAATTTGATTGGCCCCTTTTAGGGGCCTTTAAGCTAAAAATAGAAAACCTTTAAACGTCTATTTCTAGAGAACTAATTGATGGATGTTCACCAAACTTTGTCTGTAGCATTCTTGGGTAGTCTTTTATCAAGTTTGCTAATATTATTTTGATTGGCCCCTTTTAGGGGTCTCTAGGACTAAAAATAGAAAAACCTTTAAACATCTTCTTCTACAGAACTAATTGATAGAGGATCACCAAACTTTGTCTGTAGCATTCTTGGATAGTGTTTTATCAAGTATGCTCATATTATTTTGATTGGCCCCTTTTAGGGGTCTCTAGGGCTAAAAATAGAAAAACCTTTAAACATCTTCTCCTACAGAACTAATTGATGGATGATCACCAAACTTTGTGGGTAGCATTCTTGGGTAGTGTTTTATACGGAATGCCGTTAGGGCCATTGCCTATTAATTTGTTGATCTGAAACGCGATAAACGATAGTACGATGGTGAAAACGCGAAATCACGAAACTACGATGGTGAAAACGCGAAAGTACGATGATGAAAACGCGAAAGTACGATGATGAAAACGCGACAGTACGATACTACGATGATGAAAACGCGATAAACTATCGTGTTTTTACGGAATGCCGTTAGGGCCATTGCCTATGAATGGGTTGATCTCAAACGCGATAGTCGATAGTACGATGGTGAAAACGCGAAATCACGAAACTACGATGGTGAAAACGCGAAAGCACGATGATGAAAACGCGAAAGTACGATGATGAAAACGCGACAGTACGATACTACGATGATGAAAACGCGATAAACTATCGTGTTTTCACCATCGTACTGTCGCGTTTTCACCATCGTAGTTTCGTGATTTCGCGTTTTCATCATCGTAGTTTCGTGATTTCGCGTTTTCATCATCGTACTGTCGTGTTTTCATCATCGTACTACCGCGTTTTCACCATCGTACTATCGCGGTTTCACCATCGTACTATCGCGTTTTCACCATCGTACTATCGCGTTTTCATCATCGTACTGTCGTGTTTTCATCATCGTAGTATCGCGTTTTCACCATCGTACTGTCGTGTTTTCATCATCGTACTATCGCGTTTTCATCATCGTACTATCGCGTTTTCATCATCGTACTATCGCGTTTTCACCATCGTAGTTTCGTGATTTCGTGTTTTCACCATCGTACTATCGACTATCGCGTTTCAGATTAACACATTCATAGGCGATGGCCCTAACGGCATTCCGGAATGCCGTTATGGCCATCGCCTATGAATGGTTTGATCTGAAACGCGATACTCGACAGTGCGATGATGAAAACGCGAAATCACGAAACTACGATGGTGAAAACGCGACAGTGCGATGGTGAAAACTACGGAATGCCGTTAGGGCCATTGCCTATGAATGTGTTGATCTGAAACGCGATAGTCGATAGTACGATGGTGAAAACACGAAATCACGAAACTACGATGGTGAAAACGCGAAAGTACGATGATGAAAACGCGACAGTACGATACTTCGATGATGAAAGCGCGATAAACTATCGTGTTTTCACCATCGTACTGTCGCGTTTTCACCATCGTAGTTTCGTGATTTCGCGTTTTCATCATCGTACTGTCGTGTTTTCATCATCGTACTATCGCGTTTTCACCATCGTACTATCGCGTTTTCACCATCGTACTATCGCGTTTTCATCATCGTACTGTCGTGTTTTCATCATCGTACTATCGCGTTTTTCACCATCGTACTGTCGTGATTTCATCATCGTACTATCGCGTTTTCATCATCGTACTATCGCGTTTTCACCATCGTAGTTTCGTGATTTCGTGTTTTCACCATCGTACTATCGACTTTCGCGTTTCAGATTTACACATTCATAGGCGATGGCCCTAACGGCATTCCGGAATGCCGTTAGGGCCATCGCCTATGAATGGTTTGATCTGAAACGCGATACTCGACAGTACGATGATGAAAACGCGAAATCACGAAACTACGATGGTGAAAACAATCACAGTACGATGGTGAAAACACGATAGTTTATCGCGTTTTCATCATCGTAGTATCGTACTGTCGCGGTTTCATCATCGTACTATCGCGTTTTCATCATCGTGCTTTCGCGTTTTCACCATCGTAGTTTCGTGATTTCGCGTTTTCACCATCGTACTATCGACTATCGCGTTTTAGACCAACACATTCATAGGCGATGGCCCTAACGGCATTCCGTAGAAAACACGATAGTTTATCGCGTTTTCATCATCGTAGTATCGTACTGTCGCGTTTTCATCATCGTACTATCGCGTTTTCATCATCGTGCTTTCGCGTTTTCACCATCGTAGTTTCGTGATTTCGCGTTTTCACCATCGTACTATCGACTATCGCGTTTCAGATCAACACATTCATAGGCGATGGCCCTAACGGCATTCCGTATGTTTTCACCATCGTACTGTCGCGTTTTCACCATCGTAGTTTCGTGATTTCGCGTTTTCATCATCGTACTGTCGTGTTTTCATCATCGTACTGTCGTGTTTTCATCATCGCATTATAGCGTTTTCACCATCGTACTGTCGTGTTTTCATCATCGTACTTTCGCGTTTTGATCATCGTACTATCGCGTTTTCATCATCGTACTATCGTGTTTTCACCATCGTAGTTTCGTGATTTCGTGTTTTCACCTTCGTACTATCGACTATCACGTTTCAGATTAACACATTCATAGGCGATGGCCCTAACGGCATTCCGGAATGCCGTTAGGGCCATCGCCTATGAATGGTTTGATCTTAAACGCGATACTCGACG